>NC_081199.1:39894015-39956515 GCF_902713425.1 Acipenser ruthenus | reverse complement strand
CCTGTGTCTGCTGACTACCAAAAGGACCAAAGGGCCTCTGTCCGGCTCCCACCCTCTGTCACTATATTGAAATACATGCAGACATACAGATGTACATATATACGTACATTTGGCATGCCTTTGACATTGGTCTGAATGTCCCTCATTTTGAGCTGCTGCTGATCTTGGGTGAGAACAATGACACAGCTTCTGAAGACTACATGATCTTGTTATAGTTGTTATTAGATGGATGCCCCTCCCTTGGTATTTCCTGTAACAAGTTTATGAATGTGCCCTGTTCCCAGGGAGATGACCCATTCTCCCCCTCTCCCCCTCTGTCTCTCCAGTTGAAGCCCCCCGGCCCCAGCCCAGATTTGCCCCTGAAGGTGGAGTGTCTGGGAATGTGCATCACCTCCATCATCTACGATGAGATCCAGCAGGAGATGAAGCGAGCCAAGGTGTCCCAGGCACTCTTCGCCAAGGTGGCCGCCAACAAGAGCCAGGTGAGCAGAGCTGTGACTCTCCCTCATCGCTGCTGGCCCCACATCACTTCAAAGGGCAACAGGAGTGTGTGCAACTCCTGACTCTTAAAGGGGTAATGGCTGGTTTTGCATCTCAATGTTGAAACCTCCTTACATATTGTGATACATATGATGCAGTGATGTCTAAAGGTTAATTACTGCGCAGTGGGTCGGATTTTGTCACAGGGGGAAAACTGTCTACATTATAAATTTACTATGGAGTGGGCAATGTGCCCGTAGTTTGCCCACAGTGGGGAAATATAGGCCAGCGGCTGCAGGTAGAATGTAACAGTGCTCTCCCATTGCATTTACAGTGTGTGCACAGGGCTTGTTATTACTGTGCAGTCTGAGCTCTATACAATGGACACAGGGGTAACACACGTTCCTATTCTGCTGCAGAACAGCTTCTAGTGCAAGCAGACACTGGAACCCCCTCCAGACTCCTACCCACACACACCTACTGTCAGTCTCGCTCCTGATTAGGTTACACACAGTTGTTACCGATCTCATTTATTGCAATAGACAGTTATTGAATTCAGAAACAAACAAGCAACAGGAGTGGACTATTCACTGCTGTAGAACAAGGAGAGGAGAGAGTATTAATGAAGAGGGGCTGGTCCCAGCTTTCATTGCCTTCCGACACACCAGCATAGACTCCAGGGCAATCATACACATTGCATTGCATTTCATTTCTTACATCGCATTGCCATTTAACTGCAGTGCTTCCCGAGGTCTGGCCCAGTATCTGCGTGCGTGCATGGCAGTGTGTGAGGCGTGTGCTTTATCCTGCAGTCATTACACTGCAGGGCATAGAGCCGAGGGACTGGGAGGCAGTGTGGAGTAGGGTATAGAGCCGAGGGACTGGGAGGCAGTGTGGTGTAGGGTATAGAGCCGAGGGACTGGGAGGCAGTGTGGTGTATGGTAGAGAGCCGAGGGACTGGGAGGCAATGTGGTCTTGTGGTTAGAAGAGTATTGAATGTGTGTATACAAGTGTTTTTTTGTCTCTGTGTGTGATGTGTGTTTGACTTTGGCCCCGGTGCAGATTGGGTTAGGGTCCCAGTGGGTGGGTTCACAGTTCAGTGCCTCCAGCTGCTGCAGCTGGGCTCAGGGCCCCCTCCCACCCCTCCAGGAAAGGGGAGCGAGCAGTGATCAGGTTATTAACAGCCAGGCCTGCGCTCACACGACAGCTGGTGTTTCTACCTTGGCCGCTCCAGCGGAGATAATTAAATCTCACTGTTCTTGTTGACTGAAGGTGGAAGAATAAGAAGAAGAAACAAGGCTTCTTATTTATTCACAGGCAGTATTATTTCACTGTTTATTTATCAAGGTATTTATTAATGTATTGTCTCCCTCTGAGATACAAAAATGAGGGAGGCAGTGTGGTCTAGTGGTTAGAGCTGAGGGACTGGGAGGGAGGCAGTGTGATCTAGGATTTGGGTAAAGGTTAGAGATTATTTTCTTCAAGTGTTAACTGTGCATTTCTGGCACAGCAGGTTCACAGTGTTGTACTGTAGGGTACAAACACATAATCATCTCCCATGGTTGTGTCTCTGTGCACTCCTGTCTGGGCTGACTCTGTCTTTCTCCCCTCCTCTGTCTCAATGGCTGTGCCTCTCTCCTCTCCCCTCCTCTGTCTCAATGGCTGTGCCTCTCTCCTCTCCCCTCCTCTGTCTCAATGGCTGTGCCTCTCTCCTCTCCCCTCCTCTCTCTCAATGGCTGTGCCTCTCTCCTCTCCCCTTCTCTGTCTCAATGGCTGTGCCTCTCTCCTCTCCCCTCCTCTGTCTCAATGGCTCTCTCTCCTCTCCCCTCCTCTGTCTCAATGGCTGTGCCTCTCTCCTCTCCCCTCCTCTCTCTCAATGGCTCTCTCTCTCCTCTCCCCTCCTCTCTCTCAATGGCTGTGCCTCTCTCCTCTCCCCTCCTCTGTCTCAATGGCTGTGCCTCTCTCCTCTCCCCTCCTCTGTCTCAATGGCTCTCTCTCCTCTCCCCTCCTCTGTCTCAATGGCTGTGCCTCTCTCCTCTCCCCTCCTCTGTCTCAATGGCTGTGCCTCTCTCCTCTCTCTCAATGGCTCTCTCTCTCCTCTCCCCTCCTCTGTCTCAATGGCTGTTCCTCTCTCCTCTCCCCTCCTCTCTCTCAATGGCTCTCTCTCTACTCTCCCCTCCTCTGTCTCAATGGCTGTGCCTCACTCCTCTCCCCTCCTCTGTCTCAATGGCTGTGCCTCTCTCCTCTCCCCTCCTCTCTCTCAATGGCTCTCTCTCTCCTCTCCCCTCCTCTTTCTCAATGGCTCTCTCTCTCTCCTCTCCCCTCCTCTCTCTCAATGGCTGTCTCTCTCCTCTCCTCTCAGGGCTGGCTGTGTGAGCTGCTCCGCTGGAAAGAGAACCCAAACCCGGAAAACCGCACACTGTGGGAGAACCTGTGCACCATCCGGCGCTTCCTGAGCCTAGCGCAGTCGGACCGGGACCTGGTGTACGAGGAGGAGTCGCGGCACCACCACAGCGAGAGACTGCAGCACGCTGTCATACACCCGCCTGCAGAGCCGAGCCAGGTGAGAGCAGTAGAGACGCACACTATACAAACACACACACTACACAAACATATATGCTACACAAACACACGCTACACAAACACACACACTACACAAACACACGCTACACAAACACACATGCTACACAAACACACACACACTATACAAACACACGAGCTACACAAACACGCACACACACTACACAAACACACGCTACACAAACACACGCGCACACACACTATACAAATACACGCACTACACAAACACACGCGCACACACACTATACAAACACACACACTATACAAACACACGCACTACACAAACACACGCACACACGCTATACAAACATGCACGCTACACAAACACACACACTGTACAAACACGCACACTACACAAACACACGCGCTACACAAACACACGCACACACACTATACAAACACACACGCTACACACATACACGCGCTACACACGCACTATAAACACAAACTGCACACACAGTATTTTATAACAACTCCAGGCTTATCTGTGAGCCTCAGTTGCACTCTGTAAGCGCTGTGTCTGCAGCTCATAAGCTCACAGTAAAGCCTGGACTGGCTCAGCCTGCCCTGCAATGGGACTGTCCAGCTGCCGGCTCTCAGTGCAGTCACCACACTCTCTTTAAACCTGCCTCTCTCGCTGCGCATAATAATTTCCAATAAATAAAATCTAATAACATGACAGGTTTTCCTTGGCAGAGCTTCTATGGAAAATGTCCCAGCTTTTTAAAAGCCCAGCGCCTATTTGCTAAACACTCTCAGCTTGGCTGGGACTCCTACTCTGAGCGGTCATTAATACAATCTGTTCTGACAGTGTTTAATTAAATTGACTTTCCATATTGAATTCTATATATATTAGGACACCGCCACCACTGGAAAAGGAATTTCTTACTCAAAGCCAGACAGCAGAGGGAAGGGGTTCTGTGGCATGGGAAGGAAGGGGCTCCTCGGCATGGGAAGGAAGGGGTTCTGTGGCATGGGAAGGAAGGGGCTCCTTGGCATGGGAAGGAAGGGGCTCCTTGGCATGGGAAGGAAGGGGCTCCTTGGCATGGGAAGGAAGGGGCTCCTCGGCATGGGAAGGAAGGGGCTCTGTGGCAGGGCTGTGCAGCCTTACTGTACTGCACACAAAGTACTATGAATAAATGAAGCAGTATAATCATTGTTATCTTCTTTTACCGATTAATCATGCTGCCTTAGCAATACAGTAAGACCGTAATTATGGTAGCTGTAAGTAAACAGATCAAATCCAAAAACCGTCGAACAGACTTTCAAGAACCCGTCCTAGTCTAGAGATGATCCAGTTTTTAATTTTAAGAGGGTATAATTATATTATGTAATTTACAAGTCCTCTGGGTACAGAAGTATTAATCCATTTTCTCAAGCGTTGCAGAGGGAATGTGTGTCTTTGCTTTGCGAATCAGAAAGAGGCTCCTCTCCTCCCCCCTTGTGTAAACTGTTTATTAGATGCAATGAGGATAGCTCCTGAGCGCTGTGGCGTGAGGAAATGCCCCATTTGAAGACATGGTCCTGAGGGTGGGAGGTGTGGCCTGCGCCAGTAGAGTCGTTCTCACTGCAACCCAGACTGCAATAGCAAGCGTGGTGTCGTGGGTCTGGGTAAATACAGGGGGTCGTTTGAAACGCGTGGATAAACCAAGCTACTCTGTAGGCATGTACTTCCCCTTATAAAAGTTAACTACGGTAAATCTGCACAGTAATTCCACAGTTTTCCCAGGCTTTTCCCATGGTTATACCTTACATTATCCATAGTTCACCATGGTTTTCCAGTCACCGAACCAGGGATTATAATGCTGTGTGGTGAATTTCGCTTCTACCTTTTCAGGTGTCATTGTTTCCATTTGCTTCCAATGTGACCGGTGCTTAGCAGAGTCTGAGAGAGTGTAAAACCACAGTCAATGCGCTCAGGTCCCTTCTGATTTGCATGACGTGATTTTCCACAGGGTTTGCTTTCTCTCTAATGGGATTCTTTGCATACAGCATACAGGAAGTCCTGTCTCATAAAAGAACTGTGTCTTTTAGGAGATCTGTGTTTGTAGGAGAGCTCTGCGACTTATATCAAGACCAAACATTGTACTGCTAAGTTACTGGCAGTTATTTATTTGATTGACGATGGCACTTAATGACATGTGCGTGTTTCTCGTGTCTCATGTGCTGCATTAACGCGGGGCTGCAGAGGTGACTGGACCAGCTCATAACAACCAGGCAGGGGGACGGGCCGTGTTTAGACAGCCAGAGCCAGACCTGGAACCTGCCACTAAATCAGGTGGAACGGCAGGCAGGCAGGCAGGAAGAAAGCTGCTACAATAGTCCTCTTTACCCTGAATCACGGACAGTATATTACATGTGAGCCCCCAGTTCAGCAGCGCAGAACCAGGTGGAGACAACTGGAGCTCAAAGATTGAGCCTCAACGGGATGCAGATACATTGCGAGTATCCTGAGCTGTTTTGTGCACCTCCCTGTTGCTGTTTCTGCGCACATCATTATTTACTAGGCTTGCTAACTAAAGTCCGTTTTCAGCCAAGGTCCTCTGAAGATGCATTTCTTAAGTGAGGTGTGTTTTTTTCTTTTTTTTTTTTTTTTGGATTGACTGCAAAGGTGTGTGTATCTAAAATGTCTGCCCCCTCTGCAACTGCAGCAACCGTGAGTTATTACTATTCTGATTATATTACAGAGCTGAGAACAATTGCAGTTGCACAGCTCAGGAGATCATTCTTCAATTTACCTTGCTTCAGACATGGAGCTCTCAGGAGTCTTTTTAGAAGTCTGTAGATAGCACAATAGTTTTGATGCGAGAGGGATCACTCCCGTGAAGTGATCCAGCTGATTTTCGTGTTTTAAATCCCATTACAGAGGGAGGCTGATGAATGCATTGTAACACTGCTGCCACTGGGCCATGTGTTGTGCATTATCTGTCCTGGAGCCTGGAGCTGTGAGTTTTCCTCCCATCAGGAAAGCGCCTCTTGTGTTCAGGCGGCACTATGTGGCCACAATTACTGCCGGACTAGCCAAGAAAGCCGGCTCCGATTTTGTTTTTAATAACTAAGCATCTGAGAAAGGAAGCTGTGGTTTCGTCATTAACACATTTTTCAGTTTCTTTGACACAAACCCTAGACTGGGACTCTTTTAATATATAAATAATCTAAAAATAAAGGCGTCGCTGTCAGCACAAGAACAAGAGAGGGGAGAGGGGGAGGTTTCTCTGTTCATTCAATCAGAATTTCCAGAGCTGCAGTGTGTGTGTTAAAATACAAGCTATATTTTTTATGAAGCTGTACAGTTAAACAACAGTAAATATTCAGTTCCCCCCATGCTCTCCCCATGGTTATACTGTACTCTGCATTTTCCATAGTTCTTTACCATACCTCTCTGGGCTTTACAAAGCTTACTTATGCTTTATTACACTGCTGTGCTTTTACAAGGGGAAACTCTTTATTAGAGGAGTCCTCCAGTCTCTGAAAGTTTGTCTAGGTTTACCTTTCAAATGACCTGTGAAAGAGAGATCTGAAGAGAGCAGATCTGGATGACACAGAAGGAGAGTTTACACCGGCCAAATGCAGCCCAGCGCTCCCAAGTGTAGGAAAAAGTTATTCCTAAGCTCTGGTTATGTTAGTTATGTTAACATTTCCGCTTCAGTGAGCAGGCAACTGTTCTCACTTAAGCTATTAAACAGTATGTGTGTGGGGGGAGCACTTGATTTTAATTCATCACCTCTAATGCGCACCTGATTTTAATCTTAACCTCCACTGTGTCCCGTCAGTACAAGCCCCTCTGATGGGCAGCCCTCCCTTCCCCTCTCTCGACTTCACCACACACATGGAAAAGAATGGGAAAAGGCCTTCAGAATCCCTCCCAACTGTTCTTTTTGGCATTCCCGATCACCCCCCCCAATGACTCAGGACATGATCCGCTTTCCTGACTCTACTGCTGGGTCGCTACTCGACTCCACCCCCCTGCATCTGCTCCTGCATCTGCTTTGGGCCGAGTGCCACTCCTGTTGTACACATGGCTCCCAGCTGAACTGCTCTGCACGACTCCCAGCAAATAGAGAGGAGGAGAGGGGAGAGAAGAGGGGAAGGGAGGAGGGGAAAGGATGGAAGGAGAAAGAGGGAGGGAGAGGGGAGAAAGAGGAGATGAGAGTGTTAGGAGAAAGGGTGAGAGATTATTGACAATAATGATTCGCTTTAAAACTAGACAATGTTTAAACAAGAACGAGAGAGGGGAGGGGGAGGTTTTATCCGTTCATGCAATCAGAATTTCCAGATTTTATTATTATTATTATTTGTTTATTTATCAGACGCCTTTATCCAAGGCGACTTACAGAGACTAGGATGTGTGAACTATGCATCAGAGTCACTTACAATTACATCTCACCCGAAAGACGGAGCACAAGGAGGTTAAGTGACTTGCTCAGGGTCACACAATGAGTCAGTGGCTGAGGTGGGATTTGAACCGGGGACCTCCTGGTTACAAGCCCTTTTCTTTTGAATATGAAATATATAAACTGCAGTTTGATTTCACGGTTGGTCCTGAGAGCATCAGAATGCCAGGACCTTTCTTTTTTTGCACGGCTGCTTTAAATTGGGGCCGTTCTGAGTTTGCACCTGTTCGCCCGTGCAGCCATGCCTCCTCTGAAAGGCTGGTGTTATTTTGTAATTAATGATATGCAGAACGCATGCACATCCAGCAGAAAATCCTATTTCTATATGACTGACCTGGCATGGAACGAGATGACTTTTTCTTCCCTCGTTTTAATTCTGTGACTGCATCAGCGTTGCTGCTGGTACTAATTCCATCTTATAAATTATTTTCTGCTTGTTTTCTCAGGCAGGGCTGCTGAGTGCTAATCTGAAATGTGCGGGGCCTTCCTTTGTGTATTGAGCAAGTAACTTTGAAATAAAATGGCCACATTCATCTACATTTTAGATTGCTGTGTGGCACAACCTCGTACCCCAGAGGGGGGCTGTTCCTCTCGTGGGGTCTGAATGAAGCACTGCCAGCGCATCGCAGCCCTGATACACACTGCACTGGATTTTAATGCTGTCTTGGAGTCCTCCACCCTCGCTGCTCCCTGGCTCTCTGTGTTAAAACGTATAATCGTGGCCTTTTGTTTTTTACTTTTTATTTGATTTTAAATTTACCAGAGGGGTAAAAAAATAGGTGCAAATATTTCCTGGTTTTCTGGATAAATATCAGATGCAATATTGGGAGACGGACAGCCACAAGTTACACTAAATGTATCCATCAAAGCTAAAGTCATGGACACCCTCGGTATAAATCAAGCACATTTTTTATTGCTGTTCTATATATATATAGTACTTCCAATACTGTTGGAATAGAATTGTTTGTCAGACCAATAACACAATCCTTCCATCTACATGTCTGCTTGTAGAGCTCAAACACTAGACTAGAGCTCATTATTATTGAGGTGCTGGAGAGCTGAGAGTGGTGTTCAGACTAGTGCTCATTATTACTGAGGTGCTGGAGAGCTGAAAGTGGAGTGTTTAGACTAGTGCTCATTATTATTAAGGTGTTGGTAATGACAGTGCTGGAGAGCTGAGAAAGCCTTAATGCTTGTAAAACATCTGTGGCACAAACTAAAGCTAAATGACCCCCCTTGGGAGAGTCACACCCAGCACTTTGAGAATCAATAGGAATGTTATTAACCCATTCACAGTACCAGCAGGCTCGTTACAGTACTTGAGAAAGTCTGCCTGTAAACTGGATTCTGGGCTTTTTGAAGCTCGACTGCTTGCCAGTCATTCGGCACGGAAGCTAACCACGGCTCTACAGGGCTGCTATTTATTTCAAAAAGATATAAAAAGATAATAAGCACAGAAAAATGAGCAGCCTACACACTTCCTGAATGCTGCAGCCCCACCAACCCCCAAAACAGGAATTAGGAATATTTCTTGGTCTGGCCTGACCTATTTGAAAAATACCCTGTTATTATTGAAGGAATAAAAATACTATTATCTTTATGTGGGTCCTTTAATTTTAATGTACCACAGATTTATAGCTTCTCATACCAGAGCTGCTGCTTTATATACTCCACCCTTTTAATAAAACATGCTGCACTCGCACACTCAGGGCCAGGCCAGGCTGTGAGATATAGCACCTTCCAAGAGCTGTCGTCTCTCTCACTGAGACAGTGTCTGTCCTGGCCTGATAATCTAACACTGACCCAATATGCGAGCTCCGTGAAACACGGGACGATCCCAAAGATACCAGTCCCTCTCCTAGGAGTGTACTGCTACTCTCCCAGAACGGTTTAGAACAATTGAATTGTCCTTCGTTTGAAGCTGCTGTTGACATTCACAAGCACCAAAGATCATAGCAAAGGCAATGGCATTTTATATACAGATGCTAGGAACCGGACGAACACTCATATACTCAAACATCCTCCTCTCGTTCTGAAATGAACAGTTTTATGTTTTAATGTGATGCTGTTGAAAGTGACTGAGCTTCATTAGTCGAGAGTCCCATTGGTTTTGTTGTGTTTCCCAGCAGGTGCTTCACAGGCAGTCCTCACAGCCAGCCAAGGAGAGCTCCCCCCTGCACGAGGAGCCCATGTCAACGCCGATGGGCAGCGGCGGTGAGGAGAGCGGAGGGGCTGGAGGCGGCGGTGTGAAGAAACCTCGCTCCCGCACCAAGATCTCCCTGGAGGCCCTGGGCATCCTGCAGAGCTTCATCCAAGACGTGGGGCTGTACCCGGACCAGGAGGCCATCCACACACTGTCTGCCCAGCTCGACCTGCCCAAACACACCATCATCAAGTTCTTCCAGAACCAGCGCTACCACGTGAAGCACCATGGCAAGCTGAAGGAGCACGTGGGCGGAGCCGGCATTGACGTGTCCGAGTACCGCGAGGAAGAGCTGCTCTCCGAGTCCGAGGAGACCGGGGACAGCGAGGACCGGCCTGAGGACATGTATGGAGTGGAGAGCACGGAGGACAGCAAGGATAAGAACCACAACAACCTCAGCGCCTCCGCCACCGCCAGCCCAGAGCAGCACAGATAATACCCCAGAGAGCAGGGAGCCAAGGGAGCTGGGGGCAGGAGGGGGTATGAAATTCAAAACCACCTAAATAAACAAGGACAGGGGCAAGGTCCCTCCCCCTGGCAGCTTCTTGCACAACAACGTCAAGCCATTCAAGGCAGCAGAGCAGCTGATATTGAGAGACAGCATTGACAGGGTCGAGAGTGATTAAACTAGCATTGGTGAAAGTTTCAAAACCTCCTCTCTTATTAGTTTGTGGGACACATCAGAAAGGAATTTCCTACCACCTCCCCAACCCCCTAATGTGATATGGAAGTATTACAGACCCTGAGACAATCAAATACAGGAGTTTGGGGGAGGTCCCCCTCTTTACCCGTCTGTCTCACCTCTGCAGACCCGTCTTCACCCCACCCTACCACACCCTCACTCGAGGAACTCTCCTGGTTTAACAGATGTGCAGGGATAGCTCTCTCTGTTGGTTCTCAGCTCTCCCAGTCCACTCCTTGCTGCTCTCCTTCTCAAGCTCCTCACTGATCAGCTCCTCTGAGTGCTGTCGCTGCTCACAGGAAGACAGTTCCACACCAGCAGGTGGAGGATATTTAGGAAACGCTGGAATGCCCCCCTCCTCTTTATCACCTCCCCCTTGCCCTCCCGGGTCCCAAAACCGGCCACACGGTTCTGTGTTCCAGGTTCACTCTGGGGGTTGAGTGTCCAAAGAACTGGGATTCACCAGAGAAATTGCGATCAGAGAGCCACATCACCACACTGCGCAGCTTCACCCACACGGTCTTCATAACTGTGCGTGCGTGTTCCGGGCTGCAGTGAAGGGAGTTCTCTGCTCTCGCTCTCTCCTCTACAGTCCTTTGCACCGACTCCCAGCTCAGCAGTATTACACAGCAGATTTGCCTTTCTTGACTTTGTTGCACTTATAATTCTGGGGAAAAAAGAAAGGACAATGGAAATTCATTGAGAAGGAAGAAAGAAAGAAAGAAAGAAAGAAAGAAAGAAAGAGCAATCAAGCCTGCCTCTGTGTTCATGTACAGCACATGCATTGCATGGGATAGAAACTCCACCAGACTGTGAAACGTGTTCTCTTTAAGGAAAGGGAATCTGCTCACTGTTTCTGCTCCTCAACCACTTCATAATGAGTGGATCTGGCTCCGAGAATGCCTCCCGCTCTCAGGGCGTGGTGCCTGTTTATTCTTGATCCCTATTTATTTTCTATGTTTATCCGTGATTATTATCATCATTTTTTTTTAAAGAAATCCCTATGGCTTCCTGTCTGGTGGCTTTTCTGAGAATATTTGAGGTATGTATTTTAAGAAGAAAAAAATAGAAAAAATCAACAAAGAAGAAGAATGAGTGAATGACAAAATGTAAAATGATAAAAAAAAAATATATATATTGCAGAGTTCTGTTACTTTCTGAAAAACAAGGCAGGCTAATATCGGTACAGAACAGAAGTTATTGTGAAACAGAAAATAATTTACTTTTGCTACTTTACTCGACAATCCTGTTGTTTCCACTGTCAAGAGAGGAAGGCTCTTGGTTCGTTCGTCTGACTCCCTGCCAGAAAGCTGTTGTCCAGACACAGAGAATCTGTCTCCACTGAATCCATTGAATTCCTAAAAATCAGGGCTGTGATTCTCAGAAACACTGACACTGACACAGAGGTTCAGAGGACCTTATTTTTCACTTGGCTGAAGAACACAAATCACTATATATTTGAACCTGTCTGTTTTTTATTGTCTTTTATTTCCCATTACAAAGAGGGACCAGCTTGGTGAGTTATCTGTTTTCCAACAATTCAAAATAAAAATTAGACATAATTTTTGGGTTCTTCAATGCAAGAACATAGCAACCCACAGTAACAACTAATTGATCTGGCTATTCCCAGTCCTGGCTGTCTGAGTTCTGCCTGTACTGTATTTAACCCTTTGTGTTGACTGTGGAGCCTTGTTTGGTGCGCGCAGGTTACCCCACTACAGCACACACACCCTCCATGTTCAGAGTGCTCTGGGATCAGAAGAAGAGTGAGGCATGCCGGAATCTCAGTTTCTGTCTCACTCTGATAACTCCTTTCTGTTCTTACCGCCTGTGTTGAGCTATCTTGCTGTCAACAGATTTAACATCCCAGATAGCAACAGTGATAACCAGCAGACCCACCAGCTCTCTCACACCGTGCTCAGCACAAGGATTTGCAGGTTCAAATCCTGAGCCACAGGCAACAGTAACACAACTTGTTCATCTCTAACCTGAGCTGGGGGGGGGGTCTGGGTATCGTTCAAGACTGATTGAGTGTTTGAAGTTATGGATTAAGACTGAAAGACTGATGTCCAGGTAATGGTACAATTATAATCAGAGTCCCTTTATCCTCACAGAGAGATGCACACAGATCTGTAGACTTATTCTCAGTACTAAGGTCACATACACGTTTAAGAGATAAGAATCCACCCATATGGAACAGACATAGACGCTTCATATAGGAGACAGTATGAAACATGTTTAGCTACATGATATAATGGAGGGTATCTGTGGGGACCAGATTCATGTCTCCCTAATGTTTAAGCCCACGGTTTGTTGTTGGAATCCCCAAGGTGGCCCAGAGTCAGTGGCAAGGTGGACAGGGTTAGTAATTATGAGCAGAGCGGGGGCAGGGGTTGATTGTTAGTTTGAAAATGCATTGAGATCAATGAGAATGTCACGTTAGTCCAAATAGAGATTTATGTTTCATATTACCCCTAGTGGCAGACTGCCACATCTCAATGTCATTTTACAGAACAGACTTTTTAAAGTCCCTTCTGACGGGTAGAATACTGGAAGCAGTTGCACCACATCTGGTTAGCTTACATCATGGTTTTTCTCATTCGAATTGATTATTTCTGTAAAATGCCTTGGCGTTAGACACGTGGGTGTGTGTGCGTGTGTGTGTGTGTGTGAGGGTGTGTGTGTGTGTGTCTCAGTGTGTGTGTGTGCGCTTGGCATGCGTGCGTGTGTGTGTGTGTGCGTGTGTGTGTGTGTATGTCTGCTTGTGTGTGTGTGTGTGTGTGTGTGTGTGAGATGTTTTGCGACATGTGTTTTTTCCAGATGGGCGGGTGGAATTTGGGCACTTCGTTGGGAATCCATTAGTGAAAGAAGGCTGAGCATGTGGCAGTCTTACCTCAAAGCCAAACTGTATCTGAATTACTGTGGTCATTATTGTTATTTAATTTGGTATAGAGATGTCTTTTTTTTTTTGCATTCATTATTGTATAATTATACTGAGACTTTAATAACTAGAGTTAAGGAAAAGCTGCTCTTACCTAATCACTTTGCTACTTTATCTTATTTTTTATCGTGCTTATTAAATCAAGTTGTGAGTGTTTTGAGGGAATCTGTGTTCTTTGGACCGTGCTGTTTGAGGTGTTCATGTTTGTGCTCTTCTGTTTTTTTATTTGTTTTCTAAAGGAGGACAGTCTCCTTAATTGGCAGCCACCGTTCTGTCTGTTAATCCCCACACTGTTCCTTTAACCCACAACTGCACTGTCACTGCAATGTGAACCTGCAGTCTCACGTGGGAGACTGTGGTCTGTTGTCATGCAAGTATGCCTAGGCAGGCCTGGCACATCCAACATTAATGCTGGTTCTGCTTGTTTAAAACACAGACCCTGTGCTCAGCTCAAACAGTCAGCTGTTACTGAAGCCCGTCTGTTATTGGACGCGTCCATCACTAAGTGTGGCCCCTGTTTATTATTTGACCCTCTTTGCTCTGCGGAGCGCAGCGTTGTTTTGTGCGCTTTGCTTGTGTTACTGTTGGAAGTGAAGCCGTGGGCAGTGACTCACCAGAAAGACACACATTCTTTCATGAATTATAATGCATATAATGTCCTATTATCTTGTTTGGGAAAGAAGTTTTAAAGAAAACAACAAAAAAAAGTTATTTGTTTCTTGTAGCGCCTCTTGACAAAGCACAATTTTCCGCCTTCTTTTGTAAAATGAAGATTATTAATGCATCAGCAGCAGCAGCAATGTGAATGAGGATTATACGATTGCTAAATGGTCCTTTTTTCATGTAAATCAATCTGGTCTTTGTTATCACTAAGTGATAATTCATTTTTAACTTATGTGCATTGTTAGGTTGTTTTAGATTTTTTGTTGTTGTTCAAAATAAAATGCATCCAATAAGTAAACTGACGTTTGTCAGTAACTGTGCTTCCTTCTCTATACAGCAGAGCTCTCAAACTATGTGCTGTCTTATAAAAAAACTCTCTTTTTCTCATTCCACTCATAAAGCGACCCACCTCTGTTAGGCTCTCGGTCTCTGATATAAAATCATATAATGTAGGGCTGTGCAGATACTCTTTCAAGTAATTCCTTTAACATGTTTTCTGTCGGCAGGTATTTGATGAAAACAAAAGCAAGTGTCAAAGCTGCACTTCCCTCGTTTGCCCTCATCAATACAACCGAGTACCAATCAATGTCAATGAACCCCTGTAAGGTGGAGCGCGGAGCTCTTGTGTAAATCGATGTCAATGAACCCCTGTAAGGTGGAGCGCGGAGCTCTTGTGTAAATCGATGTCAATGAACCCCTGTAAGGTGGAGCGCGGAGCTCTTGTGTAAATCGATCTCAATGAACCCCTGTAAGGTGGAGCGCGGAGCTCTTGTGTAAATCGATGTCAATGAACCCCTGTAAGGTGGAGCGCGGAGCTCTTGTGTAAATCGGTGTGATATGTGTTTCTCATTTCTGTCAACTGTGTCATTTCTGACAGACACAGACATTTTTTACCCCTTCGAATACATGAAAAAAAAACATATTTTTCGGATATTTGTCCCAGCCCTAAATTATGATATATATATTTTTCCTCATTAAATGTTGCATATTATTATTACACCAAGGCAACATGCTTGTGAAGTAGTCACCGCACCACCAGCTCTCGCAGGAAAGATGAGTTTCACACTGATTATAAGGTAAATTAACCAATTCTCTGAAAATAAAGGAAGGAATAAGTTGGATTCGAACCCAGTCCCCCAAGAAAGCACAGCATTGCACTGAATTATCACACTGCACCACTTGGCTCCATGTGAGTCTAGCATTGCATATAAGATTTTATATTAACCTCTTCATATTATTGTTATGTTTAAGACCACTGTGACTCCCTTTTTGTAACACAGAGTCCAGCAAAAAGGACTTGAAAATTAAAGGAAAACACATGCCCCTAATACATGGATTTGAGCCCACTAATTTCAGATTCAGAGTCCCATGCTCTGCCAACAGAGCTAGCCAGGGAATTACTTAACATGCATGGAAAATGCCAACTAGTACTTGAATTCATTATTTGTACACTACATAGGGGCAGATTGATTGGATAATATTTTCAACACACAAGACAAGGCCTGAACCACAACTCTGGTGTTTATTTATAAATGTATCTCTTTTTTTAACCTTATAAATAGAGTGGTGTTCTGGTTGTCATGGCCTTTCTTTTGGCGTCATGGCAATCAGACTCGGGCATGGTCCTGTGGGAGGGGCATCTTTTTTAGACGAGAATTTCTTTCCCCGCCAAAAACCTGTGTCCTTCCAATGCAATCATTTTTAGAAGGGAGCCCCTGCCTGTGAGCGACACCCTTGTGGAGAGGCGGGTAATGAATACAGTGGAAGAGGCCCAGCAAAGGGACGAGATGGGTTTTAAATAAACACACAAAAACATCAGCTCCACATCCCTTCCCACCATTTACACACTGATGCTTTTCACTGTTAGATTCCCTCAGTAAATATTCTCTGTTTATAATTAAAACCCACAAACGAGAGCATGTCAGGCAATCTGTTGGAGCCCACATGTCCATCGTTTAATGGACACAATGAAAGCCATCATTGTGCTGAGAGACTCAGGGGAATGTCAAGCAGGGGCCGGGGGGATTCACTGTGCACATCCTCTTCCTTTATTTAGGGTTTGCCAAACATCTTTCCAAGGCCACAAACTGACAATAAGGGACTGCAGAGGATTAGCGTTGCTTTCAACGGCACCCAAGACCCAGTGCCGTGAAATATAAAGCTATCATCATTCTGTCAAGTCATTGCACCCAATGAGAACACACAGCTGCAGTTGAACTGTTAAAGTACTGGCCTTGCTACTTACCCTGGCTGGCTTGAACACTCAAAGAGAAAACAAATGACTTTAGCATTAGTTAAGAACAAGACTGGAAAGGGGCACTGCATCTTAATTGTATAGTTATACACTGGTGCGACCATTATCCATAAACACTTCACATAATATGTAAAATTATGAGACCCCTCAACAGAGGCACAGGAAAGGGTACTTACACAGGATTTGTTGGTTAGCTTGAATTCCAATGTGGTTGGTAATCAACAAGCCAGGAAGTGCAGCAGTATCCCTTAGAAAGAGACAATGCCTTCATGTCAGCAGCACAAGGGCAGCTACAAAGGGACGAGGCAGCCATTGGTAGAGTGGTACCACAATGGAAACATGTTCAGATCTCCACATAAGAAGTGAACTAATACACAATGCTGATCCATTGCAGTGCCATGTCAGTATTGGATTTGCCACTGTCTGACTATTTCTGATCCAGATGTATTGTGTTGCCATCGCTGGCACTGCAGTGGTCTGCTGGAGAGCACAGGGCAATACACTGGGATAATAATGGTATTCCAGGAAGGTTACAGAAAAAACAAAAACAATATGGAGAGGGAACTTAAGTATCAGAATCATTTGACAATTAAACACGCTACTAGGAAGCTCTTCTCCATTAACACCCCCCCCTTCCCCCCCACGCACTCAAAGGGGGTTCACATTCCTGGTTCAGCCACACTCCCCCCTCTCCCATCTTTCCATGTGTGCCTGGCTCCTGACTCCCCTCCTCAGACCTACAGCAGCCTTGCTGGGACCTGTGCCCCCCACATCGATCACAGACCACGTTTGATCAGCTATTTACATTCAGGGGACAAGGAGTTTAGACTAATTAGAGAGCGTGGCTATGAAACCACAAATTGACATTCATGCCTAGCTGAGCGGCCGCTGATGTATTCACGGCCTGATTTATACACACACGCTGGAGAACAGGAAACAAAACGTTTAGAATATTGCCTGTGTAAGATGCACTGTCAGATATTCAATCCTGAGCGAGTGGCTACCCAAGCTGAATAAGACAACTATCAGTAGTCTCAATAATAGTTTTCAAATTGTTGACAGCTATGATAAAGTGTGGCGGGGTGAAGACTGGTCAGATAATTAGTTTGTGCACACTTATTAAAGTTTATCATAGTAAAAGTCTTGCACAGTGTAATAAAGCATAGTGAACCTGTGGTAAAACATAGGTAAGCATTGTAAAACCCAGAGAGGTATGGTAAAACATATTAAAAAAAACATGGTAAATGCATAGTATAACTATGATAAAGGCATAGGAAAACTGAAAATGCTTCGTAAAGGGGTTCACCTGAAATTAAAGTAAATATATGTTAAAACGAAGAGGAACGTTTGCCACTGCTGCAGCATCCTTCCATGTGTTACCTAAACAAGCTTATTTTAATCATTTATTCATGTGTACAGGATCACCCATTTGGTCAGCTTAAATAATTAATTAATGTTGTAGTAAAGGTCTCTGAGACAGTTAATCAATGCAAGTCTTGTTTATTAAAGCAGGCAGCAATTCTAGATATATTTAAGAATTCAAGATTCTCACCTAAGTTATCCTTGAGCAAGATGACCAAGGGCAGCACCCCAGCAGGCAGTTTCAGAATCATTTCATCTCAATATTGTCACCCATTGCTAGGTAATGCCCTTGCTCCACACAGAACGAACTTGATCTCACGTCACAACCCCAGACAAAAACAACTTGGAATTATACATTTGTCTCAAAAATAAGAGGAAGTTAGTCAGGAGGCAGACATTAAGTGTCAACAAATATCAAACTGTCATGTAAAGGGTTAACACTGTCAGCTTGTTCCAGCTCCCTAAGGGTAGGTGAACAGTGGCAGTATGTTAACCCCATATTGTCTTGTTACACATTGGAGAGCCAGAGAGCTCCAGGACAGTACTGGACATACAGACAGGCAGCTGGACAGACAGACCACCAGACACGCAGCACAGCTCAGTTCTCCTCTCAGGACAATGGACTCGATTTTCAGGGCGTCCTGTAGGAAGGAGTGATTCTTCAGCACATGCCAGCGTCTTCTTTATAAAATGTTTTTGTAACTGGGGAACAACCTCCAGCCTCTCTTTCGAAATAGACTAGAAAGGTCTCATGATTATTTAATTAATCAAAACAGGATTTAAATGAAACAGCAGGTGGAGTTTCATATATCAGACCTGTAAGAAATCCCGGATTCAACACTGCGTTCCAGACTCAAGAGTCCAGGGAGGTGTTAAAGACCATCAGGAGGCTATTTCAGTAAGAGGAACACAAGCCAAAATTAATGCCATCAATCAAAACAGCAGCTTTCACTTATCTCATTCATCAAAATAAACTCAGCCCCATCACCACAAATACACATCTCCCCACAACACACACACCAAGATCAGATCATCCAAACGAGTGACATTTCAACAAAAAAAAAGAAAACAGGCGTTAAATTCATTATATAGGCCTACCATTAAAATGCACAGCCGTTCCTTTTCTTTTCACTTCCTAAAATGAGAGAGTCTCAGTGCTAATGATTTGTCGTGTCTGCACTCTCATGCACTCTGACACACACACACACTCACAGAACTGTAGACTCTTAGTGACAGCTGAATGTGAAGGTTTCCCCTCCAGACTCCACGCAGCAGCAGCTAGTAACTGCGCCAGGACTCCCAGCTATTGGTGAGCAGTGTCTCCCTATTTTCCTGTCCCATTAAACCACATCAGTGCAGCGCTGCTCAGACAGCCAGCCCTGCCATTGAGACTGTCATTGGTGGTCCCTGTCTGCGCTGAAATGAAATAAAATAGAGAGAAAGCCACATCCTTCTAATATTAACCAATTAACCAACACGTCTCCCCAGGGACTACATCGCATTTTTCTTAAAAGTAAACGATTTGTCATTAGCAGTTCCTGCCTGCCGCCTGGCTCCCTATTAATTAATGAATCAAAGAGGCTCGCCCACTATTGATAATTGCACCCTCTTTAAACGGTCCCCAGATGTGCAGAGCAATGCCCCCCCCCCCCCCACACAGATGTGCAGAGCAAGCCCCCCCTCCCCCTGCACAGATGTGCAGAGCAAGCCTCCTGCCCCCCCACACAGATGTGCAGAGCAAGCCCCCCCCTGCACAGATGGCTTCATTAAAAGGTGGGTCGGCTCTACTGAGGGCATGGTCACTTTATTAGGAACTGTGTGCCAAGCGCAGTATACAACGCCCTGGAGCAGTTCGCTGTAGGTTTAGTAAGCCGTGAAATGGCCTGCTTCAAAGATTAATCAGGTGTTAAAAGTCTGCATGTATCCCAGACTGCTATTGAAAAAAGGGAATCGGCGAGCACCGTTATTATTGAATAGTAACTCTGCGTAGAGCAGGATTACAGGCAGCGTGCATTTTCTTTCCTTGATGATGAAACTTACTGAGCCCCAGACCCCGCTCCAGTCACTGCAGCACAGCTGGCATCCAAAGTACTGACCAGAAGCAAACCTGCTAAGCTTTGTGTGATCAATCGAGTAATACTCTAACAAGTGCTGACCACACCTGATCCTGCTGCTGCTTAGCTGTTTGAGATCTGAGCCGATCACGATCCGAGACAAAGAGGTACCAACCAGGCTTGTTTCTTCTTACAGGTATCATTCTGAGATCTGTCTAGATCATAGTCCAATAGACTGAGGTATTCATGCAGATGCCCACGGCAAAGCAGAGGCTAATGGATCTCAAGCTGCATTGTAAAGCAACCTCTGTCCACCACACTATGCTGCATCCAGCCTGTCCGTGCCACAAGTGCCAGGTGTGCTGCCCTGGGCTAGCCCGCAGAGATGCCATCAGCCTGGCTCCCTTGTAATGACTGGTGACGACCGTCATCTCCGAGTCATGATAATGGCCTAAGAACTGCTGCAAAATTGCTGCAGCACCAGCCCTGACGGTGTCTCCACTACTGCCACTTCAACAGCCTGGAAAAAATGGTAATTGCAAACTTAAAGGCATCGCTAATAATGCCTGAGATCTAGGAGCTGCTGAAAGATTTCCACTGTTCTGCAGTTACGGTTCAGTTTTACCCAATAACTCAAACTGGCTGTTGAGTGAGTGTGTGTCATCGCAAGCCCCCCCTGGAAAGGGATTCAATGTCAGAGGGAAGTTTCATTTTTTTTCTCTCTCTGGATCAGTAATGGGGGTAGTGTAAGCAGTTCTACTAACAGTACAAGTTGTTGTGACAGAGTTCACCTTGTCTACTGTAGCGCTTCACTTCCTGAGCAGATCACAAGCCAAGAAGAAGAAATTCTAACCAGGCTTTCTGAGATCTCAATCCAAGGTGATATTATAAAGAGAAAAATGGAAATCACAATCGTGTTTTAACACTTGTCCTCCCTGGACTCTCAATAAGACAGGGAAGTAAATCCTGGGGAATTATATTCTCAAAGAACACAAATCTGTGTTGACGTGCCGGCCCTAATGTGCAAGAAGGGATTCCTTGTAACTCGAGCAGGACTGATGCATTATGCAGGGCAGAGCAAAGCTGAGCCGTTTAACTCATCTGTAGTGAGCAGAGGATGAGCATGCAGTTAACCTGACTCGAGCATGCTCTCAACAAGCAGACGATCTCTGGCAGCTGTCACACCTCGTCAAGGTGAAGCAAATCCTTCTGAATCCCTCCACAGCTACATGATCACAAAGCAAGGGTCCCGACTGACAAGACTCTAAGTGAACTTGATCGCTCGTCACCTCCCTGTCACTGATATAAACCTGGCATCAGCATTGCTATCCATGTAGTACATTTCTTCATTCAGTGAGTCATCTGTAACATGGTGGAGACTGGGACCGAACCCACGACCACACACTCCCCAAGCGAATGTCTAAACTACTGTGCAGAAGAACCAGGTTATAGAGCTTTCAAGAGCGTTGCATCACACCACACTGCCCATTACACATGCAATCAATCACATACAATCACATAACTAACAACACATTCATATTACCTGAGCACTCTACAGCGAATGAAAAAAAAGCATGTGTTTTAGATAATGAATCGGTGTTGCAGGTGGCACGGTAGCAGACTTCGCAAGTATGATCTGTTTAGTACCAACACAGAACGAGTGCACGAGACTCTTTGTTTTACTCTGCACTGCTGACTGCAAAGACACATTATAGCACATTGGGCTTTATTTCTGGGGGGGGGGGGGGGGGGAATTAAGAACAAATGCCCATCCTGAGTCATCTTGCATGTAAAAAAATAACCTGAAAAGCCAAACCACGGTGCAATGCAACTCATCGGCAGAGGATGCACGTCCTGCTGTGAGCGGGGTGGCGTGGGATTGTGAATTTGTGATCAGCGGTACTCAGGTCTTAATAATGAAGCTGCCATTAGAGCTCCTTCCCTGAGTCTCACCGGGGGGCATCATTACAACATTAAGTGTCTGCCTTCACCAGCTAGCGCAAGTAAATGTCCTGCTGCAGATCCCGTCCTAATGACAGCGCGCTCCTATTCCCCGGCAGACAGCTGCACATCACAAATTAATTTTTAATGTGGATGATTTTAAATAACACGGCGGTGCCATGTAAATGAACCCCGTGCTTGTTGACACGTGAGGAGTAATTCATTTGCACGCATGACGGATGCTCAGGATTGCCAGCTGAGCGACTCACCCTGCCTCAGCGTTCCTTCAAACCGGAGTCGAGAGAAATCAGCTGGGCTGGGCAAAGCTTAGGAAGTGAAGTGTACTGCAGACTGGGAACAAGCATGTTGCAGTGCAGGCATGGCTAGGCATAGGGGACTAGGTGAAGCACAGAGAGCATGAATCTCATGTAAACTACCCTGGCTAGCTAAACTGCATTGAGTCTGTAACAGCAGTGCCAGGTGTCTTGTTAACCCCCCTCCTCTCTCTCCACCCAGAAATGCACTGGCTTCTGCATGGAAATGCTGGGGCCAATTTAATTAACTTTTTAGCTGGCAAAAAAGTGCTTTGGGAAATGATACGCTGCAATAAAGGGGAGTGAATGTGGAGCAATATTTATTTGGATTGAATTAACACATTGTCGATAATGTGGAAACTGAATCAAAATAAATATTGCTCCACGACCGCTTTTGGTTGCTGCTTGAAATAATAATAATAATTTCCCAAAGCACTCTTTCCCCGCTAAAAAGTAATTCAATCAGACCCATACAGGCTGGCCGGGCTAAAGATAATGGAAGATTGTTTTATTATCTTTGACAATTTCTCTATCTTATCTTAAGATAGAGAAGCTCAAACTGCACGTAGGCAGTCACAGTGACATCCCTGTTGTGTGTGTGTGTGTGCGCGCGTGCGTGTGTGTGTCTGTGTGTACGTGCGTGCATGCGTGCGTGTGTCTGTGTGTCTGTGTGTGTGTGTGTGTGTGTGAGACACTGTGTGTGTGTGCGTGCATGTGTCTGTGTGGGTGCGTGCATGTGTGTGTGTGTGTGTGGGTGCGTGTGTGTGTCTGTGTGTGTGTGCGTGCGTGAGTGCCTGCGTGCATGTGTGTGCGACACTGTGTGTGTGTGTGTGTGTGTGTGTTGACAGGAACCTTGAGATGCATGCTGTATCTATGAAGAATCCAGGTCTCTAAACACTAAGCACCTTTGGTTTTGATGACTGCACAAAGCAGGAGAGACCACACTCCTCAGCTCAGCTCCAGGTTATTATACAGATTCATGTCTGCTTCTACCGGTATCTTCATTTTTGTAGGATTGTAAAAATACTCTATTATGTGGGTGGAGATGCAGAGAGCCCTCCACTGCCACCATAACCAAGCGTGCTGTGAACTGGGCTGCTAGCTTGAACCCAGAGCCATTCTACTGGTCTGTAATGTCACCCGAATCTACCTTGATGTGACCAAAAACTCGTAATTCACGGTTGTGTGTTATTTCTCCTATATTATTGTATTTCTTGCTCTTATTGTATTACTTGTATTGTAACACTTGAAATGTATTTGCTTACGATTGTAAGTCGCCCTGGATAAGGGCGTCTGCTAAGAAATAAATAATAATAATAATAATAATATTAAATAAATATTAATAACAGAGACATGCATATTCAAAAGAAAAAAGAAAGCAAACACATGTCCACGTTTCTTCTTCTGAATGTGCATGTGGCTGCACTATCTATCTAGAAACAACTTGTGCGCCGGTAGAAGCGACGATGATCGTATGTCACAATGTGTCAGTGCTAGTGCACTAGGACAGTAGCCAGAATGCGTTGCTGGTGAGTTATTTGTTTTTTGTTGGTTAGCGGACTCTCACAAGTTAATTATGTTTGCAAAGTTCAAAGGCCAACAGTAACCAAAACAAACCTCTAACTAGCTAGATTGCCCTTATAAAAGTTCACTACTAGTTTACCAGGCTTTTGCTGTGCTTTTCCATGCATATGTGTGCCTTACCATTTAACTTTGCTCTTACTAGGCTTAACTACACCTTACTATGCTTCTACTATGATGTCCATTCCTGGACAGACAGTGAACCCCACCGTTCCATTCCAGGGTTCTGTTGACAAACAAGAGTCTCAGTAATACAGTTTTATAGTTTGTTATGGATCGGGACAACCACACATTCAAAACTGTTCATTTTGCGGCAAACTAAAAAAGTAATTCAAACAAACCCTGTGAGATATAGCATGAAACTGAAGCACTCAATGTGGGTAATGGGCAAATCTGAATGGGTGCCACCTCCGTCGGTACCACACAAGAAAAGCACAACAGCTTCTGACAAATGCAGAGGCAGAACTGAGAAACTGTTCCATGTTTGTAATTCATCCCATTTTCATATGCCTTGATATAAATATCTATCCTATGTCCCGACACACACCCTCAGAGAGTGACTGATGTCTGCAGTCTCAGTGATGTGTGCACTATACAGTGAACACGCTTACACACACACTAACAGCTCTACTCTCACTCTGTATTAATTTGATCTGCACTGAGCCAGGACTGCAGCATCTGGCTTCTGAATTCCCAGATCACAAGTGACTAGCAGAGGGGGCCTGTGAGCAGACAGAGTCCGGTCTGATAGACAGCGCCTCCTCCTATTACACCGTGCTGATCAACATCACATCCAGTAGAGACTAGCCTGAAACAGCTCTTATTATGATAAGCAGGATTCCATTTCATTAAGCAGAAAGTACAGCAAGGCCTGGTTAAAAGGCCCTGTCAGTAGAAAAGCCACCCCCAGTTAGGGTTGTATTGTTACACTCCCAATTCCACTGACTTCAGTGTTAACAGACCTTCATTATTAGAGCCACCTGACTATTAAGGTCACATTTTGTTTTTGGTCCCTTGACTGTTTCACTGTATATTCTAATTATAGAACTGATAGCCAGGTCTTTAATATTAATGTTGCCACCTCTTGCAGTATTA
Source organism: Acipenser ruthenus (assembly GCF_902713425.1). Taxonomy (NCBI): domain Eukaryota; kingdom Metazoa; phylum Chordata; class Actinopteri; order Acipenseriformes; family Acipenseridae; genus Acipenser; species Acipenser ruthenus. The sequence goes on along the minus strand of NC_081199.1, from coordinate 39,931,971 downwards.
GCAATATAATGGCAGGTCAAGTGCTGAAGAACTTACAGGGTTCTTTTCTTGTTTATTTTACTGTTGCTGTTGCTTCCTGGTAGCAAACAACTTCCTGTGCTGTATTCAGCCCAATGGACATAATACTTCAATCATGAGAAAAGCAAACAGCAAAAGGAGTTCAGCACAACAACACACGGTGCTAATTATTCCTCACTTACAAATAGCCTCATTCAGCTCTAATGAATACTTTATGAAGTATACACAGAAATGTTCCACTAGCGTTTGCTCAGCCAGGAAAGACAAGATGCAAACACACCTTCCCTTCACAGCTACCCTTCACTTGTGTTAAGATGCTACGAGGGGGAGACAGTGAAAGCCCCTTTACTTCTCAGAAATAATCTGGGAGCAAAGCCTCTTTCTAGTAGCTTCCCAATCCGTCATGTGTGTGTCTCTGGTTAAACTACCAGTTAGCAGGTTTCCTTTTCACCTGAGACTGAGTCTGACACTTGAGACTGAATGTAAAGAGGGCAGCCAGAGATGCCAGAGCCTTTTGTAACACATGTTTGTTCAAAGAGAATAAAGCTACGAATACAATATCATCTCCAGGTCAAAGCTTTTGTGAATGCTTTGAGGTTCACATTTATCAAGGAGATCGGCCTCTCACTGGCACAGACAAGGGGAACTTTATCAAGGATACCGATTCATCAGGTCCATGACATGAGTAGCTCTGCTATCCCCCTGGCTGTGTGTAAATAGTTAGTACACGGTTCCAAGAGCTTTTCTGCTAGCATCACAATACTGCAATTCACTGCAGGCTCACTGGAACTCTTTCCTTAATGTAATGGGTCGTTTAAAGCGTTTTAAATTGGCTAATTCTGCTAATGTGTGGTTCAATGTGAGCTCTGAGCCTGCAGCTATCAAATGAGTATTTAACTTAAACGCTCGTCTGCCCAATTTACTCACAGCTCCCACTGTGTGCGCTGAAATAAAATAAAAAGCAATGGGACACCCCTTTATTATAGCTGCTATTGTGGTTATATTATACACTAGCGGGAATATCCAATAAGCATTGGGACACATTCATTTTTGTGGGGTCATGTACAGGCCATAAATGTATAATATTCAGCTTAATAATGTGTCTCGGTTACACTTTTAATTTAAAGATCTGTTATAAAACATCTTTAAAATATACATCTTAAAAAATATACAACATAAAAGGGGGCGGAGAATCGCAATCTGTTCCTTCACTTGGTTTGTGGTTTTTAAACCTAGAAGGACGATGAGAGACCCCAAAAGATTGTAACAGTATCGTGAGTGTTTTTTGTTTGTTTGTTCTGTCTGTTAGTAATTGTCTTGTTTGTGAATCACCAGACAGCTAACACAATTCCAGAGCTGTCGCCTTGGGCCAGCACAAAGCCGGAACAGCACTTCACCACTGTCATGAAATAAACTGTATCACCCACCACGAGCACTACAGCACGCACCCAGGACTGGAGACCGTGTACGTACATTGTGGGAGAGATACGTGTATTTATTATCTGGGACTGTAACCCGTTGATTTATTCCAGTGTAGTACACATTGTTGTGTATTGCCTGGAGATATTGTTTGGTCGCCAGACCAGGATTATAATCATTAAAAACCTGTTTCCAACTGGATTACAATTCTCTGTTTGTTCATTGCGCACTGCATCACTCCTGCACCTGTACACAATCAGCCACTTTGCCACAATCCTTTATAACTAGGGCTTCTGATTTTGTTCTGATAAAAAACGATAAAACACCCCCGACCCAAAGAAAAATGAAATCAGTGTATAGCCAATAAACACAGGAAAAACACTGGAAATGGTTACTCAGTTCACGCTGACTTCACCCCTTTCCCATTTAAAAAATCTGCTACTACTACTACAAAAATAACTACCTTTCCCTGTGCAGTCGGGCAATGTGCCGCCTTCCTGACATTTATCGATCATTGATTTGTTATGAATACTTTAAACTCGCCCCAACTACTGAGTGGCAACAAATTACAATTAAAACGAGATTACAATTAGAAGGCTTGTTCTCAGGACTTAAAGCCATATTACAGTTAGACAGCGAGAATTTAAAACAGAATTGCAAATTGTGGTGAAATGTAAAAAAATGCCTACACACAAATCCCAGAAGAGTGTGCCCGTGACCATAAGGATTTCATTGTGGAAGACAGCAAAGGAAAGAAGGGACAACTTAAGAGTGCAAGTACTGTTGCGTTACATACATATTGAGACAGAACAAACGCTCAAGCATTAATAATAATTTCATACAGTATACAAAAAGCAAAAGCTCTCTATTCATAACACATTTACCCATGTTTTATTGATTCTTTATATTGGATCCTTAAACTAAAGTGCTACCAAAATCTCTTGCATTTGTGTTTTTGTATATTTGAAGACTATAATCTGTTCAGGGATACCAAAGAGGAAGAGGTGCCCCACCAACAGGCTTTCATCTATAGAGGGTAGTGTAAAGACCACAATCTCTCTATTCCTGCTCCTGGTTTAATGTAACTGCCACAGTGTCAGAGCAGCCATCTTTTTGCAGTTCTGTATGGTTTTAAAGCTTGGGTGTTACATGCTTTCATGACTCCCTCTGATGCCATTTTTGTTATGCTTATTACAGCATCGGTATCACAGAAAAATAGGAACCTGAAAAGTTGAACTGTTTGTCCTAATGCCTGACAATTTTCTTTAAATAAAAGATAAAGGCAAAGGTCACTTAAAACTCCTTAAGAAAGCAAAGACAGTCGTAATGTAACACTGTGGTGTTATTGATTAATCTGTTTTATTATGTGCCAAGCATGCAATATTAACCCATGCTGGAGAACGGGAATGTCTTTACTAACTCGGGTCCAATCATTAGCCAGGCTGTGTTGGACAGGAGCTTAACTTTCATCTCAAATCCCTGTCCAATGGGCTCCGATGGCCTCCCAGCATACAGCTTTTCTAGGTCATGAACTAATCAAGTTGAGTTCCCTGTGTGCCGGACTATGAGTCCACCTGTAGAGTTCACCACCTGCTGCATGAATAAAGCCTTTGTACGGGGTGTTTTAATGGATTCACTGACTTACAGTTCATCTCACAAACCCTGATAAGCACTAAGCTTTCACTACTTAACATTACCTTAAGCAAGGTAGTCCAAGAGTAATACTAATCAGGCTCTGGAAGACCACTTGATTAATAGATGGGAAAAGTCGGCACAAGAATTTCATCTTGGATTGTGATGTGCTCAGGTCTCTGAAGGATACGCAGCATCAGCAGGGTGAGGCCTGGTCAGTGCTCATTCTTCTTCTTGGATTGTGATGTGCTCAGGTCTCTGAAGGATAAGCAGCATCAGCAGGGTGAGGCCTGGTCAGTGCTCATTCTTCTTCTTGGATTGTGATGTGCTCAGGTCTCTGAAGGATACGCAGCATCAGCAGGGTGAGGCCTGGTCAGTGCTCATTCTTCTTCTTGGATTGTGATGTGCTCAGGTCTCTGAAGGATAAGCAGCATCAGCAGGGTGAGGCCTGGTCAGTGCTCATTCTTCTTCTTGGATTGTGATGTGCTCAGGTCTCTGAAGGATACGCAGCATCAGCAGGGTGAGGCCTGGTCAGTGCTCATTCTTCTTCTTGGATTGTGATGTGCTCAGGTCTCTGAAGGATACGCAGCATCAGCAGGGTGAGGCCTGGTCAGTGCTCATTCTTCTTCTTGGATTGTGATGTGCTCAGGTCTCTGAAGGATACGCAGCATCAGCAGGGTGAGGCCTGGTCAGTGCTCATTCTTCTTCTTGGATTGTGATGTGCTCAGGTCTCTGAAGGATACACAGCATCAGCAGGGTGAGACCTGGTCAGTGCTCATTCTTCTTCTTGGATTGTGATGTGCTCAGGTCTCTGAAGGATAAGCAGCATCAGCAGGGTGAGGCCTGGTCAGTGCTCATTCTTCTTCTTGGATTGTGATGTGCTCAGGTCTCTGAAGGATAAGCAGCATCAGCAGGGTGAGGCCTGGTCAGTGCTCATTCTTCTTCTTGGATTGTGATGTGCTCAGGTCTCTGAAGGATAAGCAGCATCAGCAGGGTGAGGCCTGGTCAGTGCTCATTCTTCTTCTTGGATTGTGATGTGCTCAGGTCTCTGAAGGATACGCAGCATCAGCAGGGTGAGGCCTGGTCAGTGCTCATTCTTCTTCTTGGATTGTGATGTGCTCAGGTCTCTGAAGGATACGCAGCATCAGCAGGGTGAGGCCTGGTCAGTGCTCATTCTTCTTCTTGGATTGTGATGTGCTCAGGTCTCTGAAGGATACGCAGCATCAGCAGGGTGAGGCCTGGTCAGTGCTCATTCTTCTTCTTGGATTGTGATGTGCTCAGGTCTCTGAAGGATAAGCAGCATCAGCAGGGTGAGGCCTGGTCAGTGCTCATTCTTCTTCTTGGATTGTGATGTGCTCAGGTCTCTGAAGGATAAGCAGCATCAGCAGGGTGAGGCCTGGTCAGTGCTCATTCTTCTTCTTGGATTGTGATGTGCTCAGGTCTCTGAAGGATACGCAGCATCAGCAGGGTGAGGCCTGGTCAGTGCTCATTCTTCTTCTTGGATTGTGATGTGCTCAGGTCTCTGAAGGATAAGCAGCATCAGCAGGGTGAGGCCTGGTCAGTGCTCATTCTTCTTCTTGGATTGTGATGTGCTCAGGTCTCTGAAGGATACGCAGCATCAGCAGGGTGAGGCCTGGTCAGTGCTCATTCTTCTTCTTGGATTGTGATGTGCTCAGGTCTCTGAAGGATACGCAGCATCAGCAGGGTGAGGCCTGGTCAGTGCTCATTCTTCTTCTTGGATTGTGATGTGCTCAGGTCTCTGAAGGATACGCAGCATCAGCAGGGTGAGGCCTGGTCAGTGCTCATTCTTCTTCTTGGATTGTGATGTGCTCAGGTCTCTGAAGGATACACAGCATCAGCAGGGTGAGACCTGGTCAGTGCTCATTCTTCTTCTTGGATTGTGATGTGCTCAGGTCTCTGAAGGATAAGCAGCATCAGCAGGGTGAGGCCTGGTCAGTGCTCATTCTTCTTCTTGGATTGTGATGTGCTCAGGTCTCTGAAGGATAAGCAGCATCAGCAGGGTGAGGCCTGGTCAGTGCTCATTCTTCTTCTTGGATTGTGATGTGCTCAGGTCTCTGAAGGATAAGCAGCATCAGCAGGGTGAGGCCTGGTCAGTGCTCATTCTTCTTCTTGGATTGTGATGTGCTCAGGTCTCTGAAGGATACGCAGCATCAGCAGGGTGAGGCCTGGTCAGTGCTCATTCTTCTTCTTGGATTGTGATGTGCTCAGGTCTCTGAAGGATACGCAGCATCAGCAGGGTGAGGCCTGGTCAGTGCTCATTCTTCTTCTTGGATTGTGATGTGCTCAGGTCTCTGAAGGATACGCAGCATCAGCAGGGTGAGGCCTGGTCAGTGCTCATTCTTCTTCTTGGATTGTGATGTGCTCAGGTCTCTGAAGGATACGCAGCATCAGCAGGGTGAGGCCTGGTCAGTGCTCATTCTTCTTCTTGGATTGTGATGTGCTCAGGTCTCTGAAGGATAAGCAGCATCAGCAGGGTGAGGCCTGGTCAGTGCTCATTCTTCTTCTTGGATTGTGATGTGCTCAGGTCTCTGAAGGATAAGCAGCATCAGCAGGGTGAGGCCTGGTCAGTGCTCATTCTTCTTCTTGGATTGTGATGTGCTCAGGTCTCTGAAGGATACGCAGCATCAGCAGGGTGAGGCCTGGTCAGTGCTCATTCTTCTTCTTGGATTGTGATGTGCTCAGGTCTCTGAAGGATACGCAGCATCAGCAGGGTGAGGCCTGGTCAGTGCTCATTCTTCTTCTTGGATTGTGATGTGCTCAGGTCTCTGAAGGATACGCAGCATCAGCAGGGTGAGGCCTGGTCAGTGCTCATTCTTCTTCTTGGATTGTGATGTGCTCAGGTCTCTGAAGGATAAGCAGCATCAGCAGGGTGAGGCCTGGTCAGTGCTCATTCTTCTTCTTGGATTGTGATGTGCTCAGGTCTCTGAATGCTATAGGCAGGGACTGTATCATGTTTGGTCGGTGCTTGGATGGGTGACCTCATCCTGGGTACTCTTGCTGTGCTGCAGGGTATGAAGGGGTATGAAGGGGTTTTGGGTGCTCATTAAGGGGCTTCCATCTGGGACTGCATCCACACTGTTCCCCAGGTACTGCCCTTTAATTAATGTCTTCTGTGTACAGGTCTGTGGTGGCCCAGTCCAATACAAAACCTCGAACTCCCTGGGTACAGACCTGCTGTGAGGCGCCAAAAGCAGCACAGTGCTTTGGTGTCTTCTCTTCTTTTTTTTGTTGTACTTTTATTTTTGGGTAGATGCATTGTCTTTAATTATGTAAAATTGTTTGATGGCTGGCAAGTTCTCAAATCTGTTATGTATTTGCTTCATGTTTTTTATTTATGCTTTTTAAACAGAAAACCCAGCAGAGTGCGGTGCTCTTACAGAGGACAGCACTTAGCTTCACTTCAGTATCATTAAAGTTCTCAGGTCCTGGTCATATCTGAGATGCAAGCCGCATTCTTTACCCCATGCACTTATACCCTCTGCTGCACAGTGGCTTCTCGTCTTTTTTTTACTCTGTTTTTTAAAGGGCTTCTACATGCACAGGGTGGCTTGAAATGAAAGCCTTCTGCCCCCCAAACCATTCAATGCAGAGAAATTAAACCCAGGAGGCAATGGGCAATAAGAGTCTCCAACTCTCACCACCGGCTGTCAGGGGCAGGGCAGCAGGGGCCATATTGAGCAGTTTATTTTATTTCTTAAAGCAGAGAGCAGCTTGTTGATTTTTATTTAGCACTTGGTATCCGGGAGCCAGCCCGTATCTACACAGCAGACTCAGTTACTAGAGCAGTGCTGAGCTGTTGCACTCCAATGAGATGCTATCTGTGCTGCTATCTGCACTCTAGAGTGTGAGGTCCCAAGTAGCGTGTCACAGGTGTGCTATTCATTCTCTCCCTGTCTCTTACACTATCAGTCTTCCCTCCCCCTCCTCCTTGCTCTCTTGAACTCCCTCTCTCTCTCTTCTTCTAGGTACAGACCTTCTATGGTTTAAAACAGGAAGTGTAAACGCATCCAGACTCAGCATGCCATGGAGGGGAATCCCCGAGGGAAATGTGGGTCTGCTGTATGTATGTCTCTCTCTCTCTCTCTCTTTTTTTAATCTGCTGCAATTATTTGTTGTTTACATGAAAACAAAGGCGGATAGCATGCGAATGAGCGAGTGAATTAGGGATCTCAGACTGACAGCCCAGCTGATCCCACTCCTGTCATACGCCAGCGTACACAGACACACACACAGACACGGACACACGTACACACACATTCTAACAATGAAACACTCCCAATAGCTAAGAACGATCAGCCTGTCTCCGTCACTGTAGGCTAGCTCCCCAGAGTTTATTTAATTGCAGTCAATCTGCACAGCTATGTCCGTATAACTTCACTGCTGATTTCCACTCTGCTGCTGCTGTGTGCCTGTCCCTATCTCTGTCCCCCAATGTGTGCATGTGTGTGTGTGCGCGCGTGTGTGTGTGTGTGTGCACGTGTGTGCGCATGTGTGTGTGCCTGTCCCTATCTCTGTCCCCCAGTGTGTGCGTGTGTGTGCACGTGTGTGTGTGCGCGTGTGTGTGCCTGTCCCTATCTCTGTCCGCCAGTGTGTGCGTGTGTGTGTGTGTGTGTGTTGTGTGCGCCTGTCCCTATCTCTGTCCGCCAGTGTGTGTGTGTGTGTGTGTGTGTGGCTGTTATAGAGTGTGTCACTGTGTCTGCGGTTGCTTGTGCGTCATTATTTGTTTTTGTTCATGCGTAGGTGTCACTGTGTTACTCTTTTGTTGTCTGTGTGTCACTGAGTGTGAGTGTGTGTGTCTTTGTTTGTGTGTGTGCGGGTGTCACTGTGTTACTCTTTTGTTGTCTGTGCGTCAGTGAGTGTGAGTGTGTGTGTTCTTGCTCAGTAGGACAGTGTTGTGTATTAGCACACCTGCACTATAGAAAGGCCTCATCACAGTTGCAGCATGCTTAATTACTGTCTCCACAGGGTCCGATCGTCTGGCTGATAACATTCCTTCAGCCTCTGCGCCCATTCCACTCATATCACCTGCTGTATAGATACCACGATAGCATCTTTCTAAAGACCTGTATTCAGGCAGGTCCTCAAACCCCCTCCACATTTGGTGGCTCAGGATGGCTCAGGTTTTTCTGTAGCTCTGTACTGGACTGAATTGTTCATTGCCATGAACGCTGCTTCACTCGGATGTCACGTGATGCAAATTGAGTTTCCTGTGCCACACCACTGCAGTACTCCTTATAAAAAGTTTCCCATGGTAAATTCATTTTGCAGTTTACCCCAGGCTTTTCCCATGGTTATACTATGTATTTACTATAGTTCACCCTTTATATATCTGCTTTACCATGTTGCTCTGTGCTTTACAAGGCTTATCTATGCTTTAACTATGCTTTATTACAGTAGACTTTTCTGCAGGGTTATGGCGTTTAAAATGCGCTGAGGTGTTGCCATGCGAGTAGGGAGAATAAAGGAAGTTAGGAACAAGAAGACAGGGGTTTACTGCTTGATGGGTGTTTAATGGCAGGGGAGGAGAAGCTGAGCGGAGTTGATAATGGGTTGGGAGGCACGCCCCTATTTGGATAGGTGAGTAATCATGAAGGTCGTTAGCTCTCAGATCTTTATTAATGAGCAGCATTCCCCTTGTGTTTGATTTGAGGAGAAATCTCGTGGGGGGGTCTTGATTGCCTGGGCTTCAGTAATAACCCACTTCACTTGTGTTCAAGCGTTGTTTACAGTGAAGGACAGGCGGAGCAGGGAGTGTTTGCTTTCAAACCCTCAAACTCACAGAAGGGCCCCTTTTAAGGTGGACTTGATAGCCTCTTAAAACCAATGCGCAGTTGAAGTTATTATTATGATGTGTATTTCAACAGGACAATATGAGAGCTGATCGGTATGACACCCACAGTCTCAGAGACAGTCGGAGCAGAGAGCGAACGGTGGAGGGGAGGGTGGAGGAGTGGACAGCCGACTCAGGAGAAGGGGCAGGGAGTCTGGGGTGCGAGGGCTCCTGTGTCAGCTCTCCTCCTCCTCATTTCTGCAGTGAAGGGGTTAAAGTGAGCACCACTGGGACGAATGGTTTGCTGTCATGTGAAAGGCGCTGATCTGCGTGTTTGCAGGTGGGATGATAAAAGCAAGTCATGTGTGTGCACGCAGCAGGAGACCCAGCCTTTGATAATAAAGATTAGCTGATGGAGCTGATAAGCAGAGTCTAGCAGGGTGCTGGTGCTGCTCTTCTGTTTACAGCCCTGACTGCAGTCAAGGTGTCCTGATGAGGCCGGCTAATTACCAGTTAATTATGAACTTTGGAGAAATGTGCGAGAATCGCTCAGGCGTGAAGAAAAATAAAGCCTCTCTGAATTAGACTTTGGTCGAGGCGTGTGTTTTTTTCCTTCATTCCTCCCTCTTTAACACTCTTTCGCAATAATTACTAATAAAATAAATAGATAGCTAACCGGCGCAGCGATTATTAACTGATAGTCAACTTTCAGTGTCATCTGCTGCTGCAGACGTGGAGAGGAAAGAGGGGAAAGGGCAGAGAGAGGCAGCGAGAGCGGGTGCGAGAGGAAGAGCAAGAGCTGAGAGGGGTCAGTGCTGACCAGTACTACTCTCACTGTGAACAGACCACCTGTCAAATGAGATGTTAACTCCTGTCAGCTCTGTAACTGAAGAGGAGCCTGGATCTGTCATCTGCACAAGGAAATCAAGCTCACTTCAGTTTAAAGATCCATTTATAAAATATCTGTTAATGTGTTGCACTTTAAGTTTTTTTGTAACATGGTTTATAACATCCTTTGTAACACATTCATAGATTTATCAAAGAGCAGGTAGATTCAAAAGTCATTTTAACTGTTCATTGTTTTGTTTCACTCTTCTCCATACAATTCTAAGTGCCTAGCACTAAGCAGCCTTCCTCATTCCATTCACATCATAGGACAATGTGACCTTTCAACACAGCTGGCACCACCTGCCTACCTATATATTATATATTGATGCACAAAAGAAAAGCAGCATAGATATCAGACAAAATCACAGAAAATGTGAACAAAAATACAGATCAAAGAATTATGATAAGTTTTCAGTATGAAAACTTTACAAAGTTAGTATCGGGTATGACCTCCCTGAGCATTAACACAATCCTGGCAGCGTTGACACATAGACCTGATCGGCCTCTGGACAGAGTGCTGTGGAATGTTCTGCCACTCTTCCTGTGCAGCTGCAGCCACCTGGCGAAGGTTGGCTGGTCGCGGTTGTCTCCTGTGGATGGCACTGGCGATTTGGTCCCACAGATGTTCTATTGGACTCAGGTCAGGAGAAGCAACTGGCCACGGCAAGAAGTCATACAATTGTAATCCTAGCACTGTGTGGTCTTGCATTGTCCTGCTGGAAAATCGACACTTCAGGATGGGCTTGCAGGAACTGAAAAACTGCCTCAAGGACTTCGTCAATGTATTGCTGAGTAGTAAGGTTACCCTCAATCTGCACCAAAGGCATTCTTGTGTTAAAGGAGATTCCAGCCCACATCATCACGGTTGGTTTGAACAACGCAACAGTCAGCATAACGCTCACCACGATGTCTCCACACGCGTTGTCTTCTGTCAGGTCTGTCAAGGGCAAACCGGCATTCATCAGTGAATAAAACACTGCACCACTCTCTGCCGCCACCTCAGATGTTCTCTGGCCCACAGAAGACCGTGATTTCATCTCTCCGCTGTCAACAAGTTACCCCTGAACGGCCTCCGAGCATGCAAATCATTTTCATGCAGACGGCGAGCTACAGTCATTCTGCTGATTTATTGTGCTGTAGCCACTGCAGTCTGAAAACGTTTACGCAGATGGATTAGTCGAATGTGACAGTCCTGGGCCAGTATGGTGACCCTCTGCCTTCCAGGACATGGCCTGTCCCTCACAGAGCCGGTTTCCTGGTTTCTCTGGACTTGTCTGCTGATTGTTGAACCAGAACATCTCATTCTCCGGGCAACTTCTCTCACAGACAGGCCACCTTCAATCATGCCGATAGCAACCAAGCGATCTTCATTACTCAAGTGGGGCATGGTCGTATCTTTTGCTGTTCTTGCGTTAATTAAAATCATGTATTTTTCGAATAGCTGTTTAAACAGATTCTTAATAAACTCCTTTTGACAATTTTAACTCAAATACCAAACACTGAGCACAAACCTATCTGCTCACTATTTAAAATGTATGTGCCCAATGAGCTACTGATGTAAAACTTAGACTGTTGCGTTTTCATTGTGCATCAGTATATATATATATATATATATATATATATATATATATATATATATATATATATATATATATATATATATATAGTTTGCGGGGTTAAAACCCTCATTCTAGATTTATCTACCTAGCTTCCCGGATCTTCAGGAAATAAAAAAAAAAGTGCTTTCCCCATCTGGTTATTACAACCACGAGAGCTACATTGACATATTAATTAATTAATTAATTAATTAATTAATTAATTAATTAATTAATTAATTAATAATAATAATAAAGGTTCTAGTCCAGGGATGGAAATAATAATAATAATAATAAAAACATTGCATAGCAGTTTGCTCTATTCCTGGTTTTACTATGAGTGTAACAGGACACCATGGGTTGCCATGTGTAAAAAAAACAGTTAATATTTGCTAATTTGCATATAGACTACAAATTTAGCTGTTTAGTTTTAGTTAAATATTTAGCTAAATGTTAAATCTAGTTAAGAGATTTAAGATTTAGTTAAAAAATTAGCTAAATGTTAAATCTTGTTGAGAGATTTAAAATGTAGTTAAATATTTAGCTAAATGTTAAATCTTGTAACTAGATTTATAAATTATATTTGAATGTACACATTTAAAAAAATATTTATTTTCACAACATTTATAAATCTGGGGAAAAAATACAAGACTTAAGTTAAATCTGGAAAAAAAAGACGTTAAAATAACGCTTTTTTATTATTTATTTTTTTACACATGGCAACCCATACTGTGACAGCACTGCGAAAGAGCACTGCATCTCGCTGTGTCAAAATTAAACAGAAGCCGAGGGAAAAACACACAACCTTTCTGAAAAGAATCGTTTGGGGTTTCAGATCACCCTTAAATTGGATTCAAAGCTAACCATTTTACACATTAAAGTGGGGATGGGCAGCTTAGCACCATTGAAAAAAATCAATTTTATCAAAAACGAAAATGATGGAAAGGTACACCAATACAGTCGCCTTGCAAAACTGGCACCAGACAACGTCCGAGGACGTCCGAGTTCTTGGATAGTAGTTTTTTTCCTAAATAAAAAAAAAAATGCGTCTTATGAAAAATACAGGCTTATAAAAAATAGAGGCTTGGTCGTCATTGAAAATGGGAATGTTTTCTCAAATGACTTACGAGGTTAAATAAAGGACTTGAAATAGCGGGCCGTGTATGTTTTGCACATCTCAGTGACTTTGTTTCTCAATTAACCCCTCTCCGCCGTGTCTGAATCTCTCCACAGCACAGTATGTGAGGAGGCTGCGAGCGAGAGAGGGGGGAGTGCGAGAGAGTGAGAGAGAGTGAGAGAAACAGAGCGAGTAGGCGAGATCCCCCTGTCCCGGGGCGAATCCCACACCATCTCAAATGTTTATAGGAGACAATGGTGCCCCGGGGCTGTGCTGTGCTGCCAGTGATGCTGTTCAACGCTCGTCGGGTCTTCCCAGAGCAAACCAAATCTATAATTTAACTAATCTGAGCGTTTGAACCCTATCTGCTGAATAAACACACAAAGGAAGTCTTTAGACCTGTAATCACTGAATTTTTAACAGGGGCGGCCTTCTGCAGCCCAGACAACTGCAAACAATTAGGGAAATTAGTGGCTCCAGCCTCACCATCAAGCGGGCTGCTTGTTTATAATTTAATCGAAGAACATGTCAAAACAGTCAAGGCTTGAGAGAAACAAGATGCATATTTGAGATGAAATTTAAACTGCCAGCCCCCAAATATTAGAAATGTTTGTTTAATAGTGTGCGACCCAAGGAAACAAAATAGCAATATATATATATATATATATATATATATATATATATATATATATATATATATATATATATATATATAATATTACCGGTATGTATTTAGTTCAGCACATAGTTGCATTTTTTGGCGACAAATAATGAATGAATTTAGGTATCAGTATAAGAATCAGTACCATAAAATCTCCAGGACTTCTCTGCTATTTATTTTTCTCTTCTCTCTCGGGTAAGTATTAAATTGAACACTGGAACTTTTATAACCCACCCCCCAAAAATATTTATTGCTTTGAAATTCAACTGTCTGTTGTGATAATTATTAAAAGACATGGGAGTCTTTTAAGAGGTTTGGTTCATGTGGGAGGACTTTTTGATCCAAAGCAAGAGCGCGCCTGGCTTGTGGTTAGGGGTGGACTGGCACAATGTGCATTCAAATGAAACAGGCATTCATTGTGTTAGTTTATTTGTAGTGCTCCTTAGCCCACAAAGATCGCGTCTGGACAGGTAATCCTCACTCACAGAGTTGTCCTGGTGATATACGGCCATGCACATTGTGATTATATTATTTGGGTATGGCAATGTTAATTTGAATATAATGTGTAATTGAATTTGTTAATTGTCAGGGCGAGATAGCAGAGGATGATTCTTGGTCCAGGGGTGGGATTAGAGCTTGACTCCAGACCCTTTTTAGGCATTCCACAGATTAATTTCTTTTTTATTATTTCCACGAAACGACAAAGTGTGGACGCAGATCCCCCGGTTTACAGCGCTTGCCGTCTCTTATCTTATCAGCGCATATCTCAGACGTCAATATCACCGGTCAACTGCGGTTTACGGCGCAGCACATGCTTACGAACCCGAGCCATTCAGAATCACTCTGTGAGGAGAGAAGTTCAGCATGGAATTGAAATCCCGCGATGGAAGGAGCAGCAGGGTGGCGCAGTGGGCTGGCTGTGGGTCAGGAAACCTCTCACCTGGACTGCTGTAATCAGAGAGAAAGTCTCATCGATCAGGCTGGCTGCCGGGGGCCTGTGTCACGTGAGTTCTGCTGCCCTCATCACATGGGTACTGATGACGGTTTAGGTAGCCGTTATAAGTGATTATAAACAATAATAATAATTAAAAAAATGGCAAACGTGTATATAATAGTCTTATCATATTAATCATATTCTATAATTATTAATATTGCACTTAATTGTATTAATACTTGTACTGTGATTCCTGAAATGTATTTTTTGTTTAGGCTATGTCGCCCTGGATAAGGGCATCTGCTAATAAATAATAATAATAATAATAATAATAATAGCATAATTAATAACATGTTTATAGATTGTTTATACTTATAATGGATATCTAAACTAGTGGTACCCTAAGAACAGGCACTGTTCACTACAGGGCAGGCTTGAGGCATGTAGCCTGAACTGCTCCCTCCCTCATCCCCTTAATAAAATGTTGGTCCCTCCAGGCCAGGTGTCAGGCTTGAGACATGGAGAGTAGGGTGTTTTAACTGATGCTGTTTTCAGTGGTTGTTGATTTTCAAACCCTGTAAAACTTTCAAACACTGCCACCCATTCACTGTCAACTGCCAGCCTCCTCCCAGTCAGTCAGTCCAGCGCATGTCTGTCTGTCTGTCTGTCTGTCTGTCTGTTGACTTGTCTTTTCAGTGCCCTTTGTGTCTTGTGTAAATGCCTGTGATGTGTAATTTGTAATCAAGCCCCTGTGGTTGTGTATGCCTGGCTGGTTTCCTTAGTGCACTGAGTGAATGTCTGTGGTGTAGTTCTGTCTGTCTACCGATTGCTCTGCGACTGCCTGCCTGCTCCAGTTTCTGTGTGTCAATAAAGCTTGTTCATTGTGACAGAAGGGTCTATTGATCCAGCCTCGCTGCCTGTCCATCATCAAACCACCCTCTCATTCCCAATAACTCAAACTAATGACACTTTGTTTTTTTAGTCAAAGTATTTGTCTTCTTTTATCCCACTACTCCACACTGGGGCAGCAGTGTGGAGTAGTGGTTAGGGCTCTGGACTCTTGATCGGAGGGTTGTGGGTTCAATCCCCAGTGGGGGACACTGCTGTTGTACCCTTGAGCAAGGTACTTTACCTAGATTGCTCCAGTAAAAACCCAACTGTATATATGGGTAATTGTATGTAAAAATAATGTGATATCTGTATAATGTGAAATAATGTATAATGTGATATCTTGTAATAATTGTAAGTCGCCCTGCACTTGCGGTGTGCGGGGTTCCTTGGAAAAGAAACAGTTTGGCACGATACAGGAGCCCTCAAATTAGCATTGAGAGTTTGTGACAGCTGCAAGTCTGTTTTTGAGTGCCAGAAGGGAAAATCCCTACCAAAGAAATTGACAGAAATGGTAATAGGTATGAGAGCCTTCAAGGCTGTCACCAGGACACAAGTACCGAAAACAGACAGAATGGTCTCCTCACCGGCATCCTGTTATTGAGAGTTCTGATATTGAGAGTTCTGTTATTGAGAGTTCTGTTATTGAGAGTTCTGTTTTCAGAGTTCTATTATTGAGAGTTCTGTTATTGAGAGTTCTGCTATTGAGAGTTCTGCTATTGAGAGTTCTGTTATTGAGAGTTCTGTTATTGAGAGTTCTGTTTTCAGAGTTCTATTATTGAGAGTTCTGTTATTGAGAGTTCTGCTATTGAGAGTTCTGCTATTGAGAGTTCTGTTTTCAGAGTTCTATTATTGAGAGTTCTGTTATTGAGAGTTCTGTTTTCAGAGTTCTGTTATTGAGAGTTCTATTATTGAGAGTTCTGTTATTGAGAGTTCTGTTTTCAGAGTTCTATTATTGAGAGTTCTGTTATTGAGAGTTCTGTTTTCAGAGTTCTATTATTCAGAGTTCTGTTATTGAGAGTTCTGCTATTGAGAGTTCTGTTATTCAGCGTTCTGTATCCTCCGCAGACTGCAGGGACTTTAGCAGGGGGGGACAATAGCGTCACAGTGTGTCTGCGTCATCAGGAATTCTGGGTCTCCAAGAGAGGCAGGGCAGAAGCCCTGCTGCTGTAAATAGTTTGTATGGGAATGTAAGGTTGGCAGGGATGTGGTTAAATCTCTCTGCCAGCAATCACAGGTGTGGCCATTCCCCAATGGGTAGTGGCCACATGTATAAAAAGCAAGGATGCTCCCATGCCTAGAGAAAGTCTTTGCAGGGACTGTGAATCAAGAGGAGAGCTGCTGCAGGTAGGAGATGCAGCCAGTAATGAGTGATGGAGAGGAGAGGTTCACTGGCTCCACTGAACAATGGGCACACTGGTGGGAAACATTCTAGTGGAGTGGATTGCATGCAGACTGATTTGTATTAGAAGAGCTGTGGTTTTTTAAAATAAAGTTCTTGCTCACGACGTTCGACTTTCGAAGGAGGCTGTGTGATGCAGCTGAGGCAGCAGCGATGGCTCGCTTTGAGAAAGTGTTTCTGAGCTGCGCTGGCTCGGCTAAATCAAGTAATCATGTCATCATTAGGGAGCGCAGACCCCTCATGCATACTGAGCACTGCTTCAGCCAGGAACCGCCTGCAATCGCAGAGAACTGGCCATGATTCTTCATTGCCACTCATGACATCTCTCGCCGCCACATCGGCACTCTAATGACTTCAGTGTCTCTCAGGCCGTGGGCCTCAGCGTGACACTGCTCCACTCTGCAGTGCTGTGGGCACTCTAATGACTTCAGTGTCTCTCAGGCCGCATGCCGCAGCGTGACACTGCTCCACTCTGCAGTGCTGTGGGCACTCTAATGACTTCAGTGTCTCTCAGGCCGCATGCCGCAGCGTGACACTGCTCCACTCTGCAGTGCTGTGGGCACTCTAATGACTTCAGTGTCTCTCAGGCTGCATGCCGCAGCGTGACACTGCTCCACTCTGCAGTGCTGTGGGCACTCTAATGACTTCAGTGTCTCTCAAGCCGTGGGCCTCAGCGTGATACTGCTCCACTCTGCAGTGCTGTGGGCACTCTAATGACTTCAGTGTCTCTCAGGCTGCATGCCGCAGCGTGACACTGCTCCACTCTGCAGTGCTGTGGGCACTCTAATGACTTCAGTGTCTCTCAGGCCGTGGGCCGCAGCGTGACACTGCTCCACTCTGCAGTGCTGTGGGAACTTGCAAACATGTTGTTCTCATTTTTATTTGTATTTTTGTCTTCCTGCAGAAACATCTTGCACCAGAGCTAGAACTTTCACAATAGATAATTCAACAAATGACATTAATTATAAAGCAGTATGATCCCGTCAGCTCCCAGAGGATACAGAGCTGAACGCTGACATCTGCTCCATGCACAGAGACAGGGAGTAAAGATGAGAGGAGAGAGAGAGAACAGGTATGCACATTGCAAGTGGTGCATAGGTACATGTTTAAAGAAGAATTTAAAGAACAAACCATTCAGAAAGCTGCCTGTTTTTTTGTAAATGTAATATACATGCTGGGTAGGATTCATCATATCTAGTTAAAACATTACATACAGAATTGTGAATCTGGCATATATTGCTTTGCTTGTTGAGTTTTAAAGGAATACTTTATTATGTTTCTGTTTGGAACAGGAGATGCGAGTAGAAACTAGTATTTAAAAAATGTATAAAAACAGCCAGTGCCTTTTGCATTTGATTTTGCACCCAACCACCCTTGCAGTTTGCCTTACTTATTCCCAAAGGGGACGGGGTTTGATTTACTCATCCACATGGCCAGGATGCCTTTAAACACCATATACAAACGTTGTCACATCGTTACACACTAGTCTATTGTTTGGTTCAATTTTTGTAATTTTTATGAAGTTATTTAAGAAAACATACATGAGACATCCCAATAGATGAATAATCAAAAATACCCCTCAGGGAGCAGAGGTCCCCAGTTTACCTGAAAAAAGGTGTACCTCCAAAAACGTTTTACATTTACAGCAGAACTAAATCATACAGCTGCAGCGTTATACCACAGTTTAAATAAAGGACATTAAAAGGAGTGACACTTTTCTACTGTTAAGAAAATCTGTACAGTTATAGTAACAGATTGACAAATGTCTAGAAAAGTGCCACTTTGCACTGTTCATTTCTTCTGTGTATGCACAGTTAATTATAGGTACACTGCAGCATTATCCGGAATTGTGCAGATTTTTTAGCAGTGTAAAATCCACGAGCCGTGTGCTTTTTGGAACGCTCTGGGCTATATTGCTAATATGAAGTGCTGCTTAATCCCCAGTGGTTATTTGTATTAGGACTGTTGTTTCTCATTTGTGTTTTACTTGGTTTGCTGAAGGAGTCCCTGCCCATTGTTTAAAGGTTGCCTTTCAGTTTACTGGCAGCAGTTTACAACATGTTTACAACTAAAATTTCAAATGCGTGTTTCAAAGCAGCCGGATAACAGATTCCCAGTCATTCAATTTAATACTTATCATATTTCACAGAAAACGCAGATGCGGAACAGTAAAAGGCTGGGTTTCTTTTTATTATTTTATTTATTTTTTTATTACTGGCAGCTTTATACAAATTCCAGATTTGTAGTCATTCAATTTAACACTGTGTTCTGTAATTTATTAACATTTTTAATTTGTAAAAGTGAATGGCATGTAACCTCTGTTTCCCTGCCAGTGTGCCACTCAGCCTCGTCCCTCGATAGCTCTGGTTTGTGTGCTTTCCTTCATGTAAATGATGCACCCTGCCCACATTCAGCCAGCAGTTTGTGGTAATGGGACTCGTATGTGTTGCTTAAAAAACATTCAGCTTCAGTGTGCCATCATCACCACGTGGGCCCAAGACCATTTAAACACCGTTTGTTATTCCAAATCAGCACAGCCTGCACTGTTTACAAAAACTCTCAGCGTTATTATTTTTATTTTTTTAAACAAAAGAGCAAGTGCTAGTATGAGTGATATTATTCTTGGAATTGTTAAAATAATGAAGTCAATCTGAGGCTTTTGTTTGTGTAATTTCATTTTTTATTTGACTTTTTACTTTTCTAAGATGTAATTCCTTGTATTGTGTTGTAATGTGAACCCTGAGTAACTTACCAGTACTGTGACATCCAAACAGGGCAAGCACGAAATACCGCCATCATAGAATTGCCTGATTTTCCGCAGACCTCATTTTACTGTGTACTGTGTGCAGTGATGTAGGAATACGTAGGTCAACAGATCAGTCTTGGGGGAAGACACCAATTAGTCAATTAGCGGACATACAGTAAACAAATCAGCTGTCGTTTATATCATTAAAATAGACCCCTTTCCCACCCCAAACACAGACACCCCCACACACACCCACACCCCACACACACCCACCCACACACACATCCACCCACACACCCACACACACACCCACACACACACAGGTCCAAGTTAGCCCTCAACATCACCACACTGTGGTCACCTGCAGCCCATCTTCAGCTCAGTATCCCTGGTACAGAGATGCCCAGTATCTCAGTGCACGCAGACAAGGACAGAGCCCCTGCACCTACAGTAATCCCAAAAGCAAGTAAGAATCCTGCTGCCATTCAGAGCTCTGCTTAACGGCATTGACCCAGACTGTTAATACTAGCGCAGGAACACCCATGGAGCTTGGAGATAAGCCATGGGTGGGGCTTCACAAAGAGATTTCTTTTTTTTTTTATTTAGTGCCATGTGTACTCAAGAGCTAGCAGGGGCCGAGCTGAGGGACTGGGAGGGAGGCAGTGTGGTCTAGTGGTTAGAGCTGAGGGACTGGGAGGGAGGCAGTGTGGTCTACTGGGTGAGGAACTTGGAGGTTTATTTGTTTTTTTCATATACTATATTTTGTAACAGAAATGAATACAAATGTCTTATGAGTATGATAGGTGATAAATCAGCCCTGTTGTAGTAGGTGTGGTAAGGAAGCAAGTTGCTGACCCAGTATACAGGGCTAGCAGTATATAAGCATCCCGCTTCCTGTTCCTTCACGGCAGGATTTAAATACAAGTCAGTCCACGCCTCCTGTCCAGGCCAGACACAAGACTGCACGTCTTGTCCAGTTTTTTCTCCTGCCCCGTCCCTCCTCCCCTCGGCGCTCCACACCCCATGCAGAATCCCCATGCAGAAGCAGACTCAGGGACCGAGTTCAGGTCACAGCTAAAAATGGATATGATTCCGCAGCTGACATCTGTATTCAAATCCTATGATGTGCGCTACAGAGCTCTAAATGGAATTGTAACAGAAGAGTCCCTATTAACATCTTCTCAGAGAGACGCGGTTATACACACAAGGCAGCACGGCCACTTTCCAACAGCGACCCGTGGCTCTGTTATTTATAGCAGTCTGGGAAGGTTTCTTGTGTTTTGTGTTTTTTTTAAAATCCCTTGCATTTTGTTGGGCTGTAAGGTATAATTACGGTAATAAGTGATTTGAAAATAAGGATTTGAGGGCGGCGGCTCAGCAGAAGTGCGTTTCAGACAAAAGTGAAGGAGGAGAATGCGAGCCGCAACCACACCAGGAGGAAGGCCGTCTAAACTGGTACTTATTGTGACTCCAAATAGAGCTCTCCAAACCGGGCTCTGGCAAGAGGTTTCCTGCTAAATATAAAGTTGCAGGCTGAGTCCCCCAGCCTCACACATTGCTGGGATTGTCCAGGCGGCCACATACCAGTCTTTGTATGTTTGTTTTACTGGAGCAGGAAACTACCAAGTCTCAAACATACTCCTCACACTTTGGAAATATGAGCTCCAGTGGCAGTCGAGTGATAGATACACACATGCATGGCATATCTAGTGACTGTTTATTAACATGGAACGAAACTTCAACAAAGGGTTAATTGCATATTAATTAAATACTTATTTAAATAATTACTTATTAGAGTGCAAGTTTACCATGGGAAGCTTTTATAAGGGACTAGTGAAGACAGCAGTATCAGTGCAGCCTCTCAATCGACAACAGAAGCAAGACGGCATGCAAATGCAAAAAAATAATGAAGTCCTTACTTCTGGAATTGTCCTAAGACTGCACGCCGGTCCCATTTAAACCCACAGTCTGTAACTAATGCAACCCGTCATCTTCATATGATATGATATATTCAGGGGGCTTTGGGAAGGTTGTGTGGTTCTAGACAGAGAAGAGAAACGGCTGGGGTAAACGGTTCAGAGTAGCAATATTGAGCAGTTTGTTTTATTTTTGAAATCTGGATCAAAGCCGCCAGACACTTGGCAAGATAGCAGCAGTAAATTACAAGATTAAAACCACACTGGCATACAGGAGCTGCAATACTCAAAATCAGATTAAACGTCTTTAAAGAAAACTTATATATATATCTCTTAATATGGTCTTGAAAGAAAACTTTGGTTTGGCTCTTTTAACCAGAAGGTTGGACAGCAGTGAGTCCTGCTCACGAAGGTGTAACTCAGGGGTAACCGGTAACCTGCATAAAGCCTTGTGAAAGGGGCGTGCTGTATCAGCAGTGCCGATTCTCTGAGTTTCTCTGAGATTCGCGCTCTCTCCTTGTGAGAAGGGGTCTGTCACACACTCACCTGGGTTGGCCGAGCTGGTGTAAGAGATCTCCCCGCGCTGCTCTGACCGGTGTGGCCACACTGCCCCCTGTCTGTAAGAGATGGCCCTGCACACAGCCCGCTCTGTTTTATTGCATTTTTATTAAGGACACTCTCGCGATTGCTCAAGGACTACCTGTGGGAAATAAAGCCATCGGCAGCCATAAACACAGCAAAGGACAATATCATGAAGTAGTTATTGGTTAATGATGACAGGAGTGACAAGACAACAGTGCCAGTCAAGCAGTCTGCTCTTTGGACTCTCCAATAAAGGAACCTGAGTGACTGACTGACTGTGCCATCAGCCTGATCCTGCCTCATAAATACAACCCCGCCCCACCTGCACCTCCACGGGCCATTAACCCTTTCCACACTGACACACACACACACTGACACACTCACACACTGACTCACACACTGACACACACACACACACACGCTGACACACTCACACACTGATACATGCACACACACATACACACACACACACTGATACACACACACACACACACTGACACATACACACAAACACACACACTGTGACACACATACACTGACACACACACACTGATACACACACACTGACACACACACTCACACACTGACACACACTGACACACTCACACACACACACTGACACATACACACAAACACACACACTGTAACACACATACACTGACACACACTGACACACTCACACATACACACACACACACACTGACACATGCACACACACACTGACACACATGCACACAATGACAAAACACACTGACACACACACTGACACACGCACACACACAATGACAAAACACACATAAACACACTGACACACACATACACACACACTGACACACACACAAACACACACACTGACACATTGACACATACAGACACACTGACACACGCACATTGAGACGCATCGACACATACATACTGACACATACACACACACTGATACAAACACACACACTGCCACACACACACACTGACTCAGTAAAGAGATTAATAGATGCACCATCCAATCACTGATCGACAGATTGCTGCAGCGCAATGTGTTTCTACAAACACATTCTCCGCTCACACAGCGAGGGAGGGACTGACTTGCTAACCTTTCAAAGTTTGTTTCAGGAGCGAAAAAGGGCCCCATGTACACCTTTAAATGAACTTGCATGCTCCAGCCTGGAACATGTTGCTATAGTTTAGATACATTATTGATATAAATAAAACATAAAGGGTGAACAAGCAGCAGTGAACTAGGAAACCCCATCCCTCTCTCCCTTCTCCTTTCTCCCTTTCTTTCCCTCCCTTCTCTTTCTGTCCCTCTTCTGCTTCCTCCTTCTTCCTCTCCCTCCACCCTCTCTCTATATCTCTTTTTCTCTCTCAGTCTGTCCCTCCCTCTGACCCTAAACAGAGTGTATTAACCGAGATGTGTGCGTGATAAGCCCACATATGACACTGATTACGCTGCAGATAAGGGTGATTATTGTGGTCATTAGGAACAGGGTTGGGCGCCTGCCAGTGTTAGCAGCCAAAAGACTGGCGGGATGACAAACAGCCCTGTGTACGCGAGGAGCGAACCCTCGCTGCTCGCTGTGTTTACAATTGCCGTGTTAACACTGACCCCTTTTAAACAGGTCGCTGTGATATCTGAGTTGTAAATCAGGTATTTCTCGGTTCACATAGAATCAAAGTGCCCTCTCGACAAGTTTCTGTATTTCCCCCAGTCACATTTGTTTCCAAACCTCCGCAGGCAGGACACTGTAGACCCCTTCTAGAAGGGTGCCACCCGTCATAGCTTAATTGGTAATTTAATGGCTGCTAATTGTGAAATCTGCTGAGTGCTGCACAAGATGGTTTGTCCTTAAATTGCAATTCCAAAAATCGCTGAATACAGTAGATAGGGGTCTACAGTAGCTTTCTACAGTATATAGCCATCAGATGCTCTCAAATCCCGAGAGAGGTATGGTAAAGCATGTTAATAAACACGGCAAACTGTGGTAACCATGATGATAACCATAGGAAAAGCATGGTACAGTAAAAGTGCAAAAATACCACAGTTATAAGGGCATTGCTTTCCCAGCTATGGAGACGGCACACATTCCTGGCCTGGCTCCCCATACTCGCACCCTCCTTGTCTGGCTTGACCACAGCTGGACACAAACCCTGGCTGAGCGTCTTGGATCTTGCTGTAAAGAATGCAGCAGCCACCCTGTTCTTTATATAGGAACCAGTCTACACCCAGCCCAGGCAAGCTGGGGTGCTGTTAGCTTGTGGGCACCCCAGACTGACTTGAGCCATTTCATTATCTGCCTGTGGGAGATGCTTGATCGACATCACTGGAGAATGAAGCCTTCCATTTATCTACAGAGCTGGGTCTGCACAGAGGTAGAGGCAATGCAAGCATACCTGCACTACTCCCTCCCCCTGTGCTCCTGGGTGTAGATTTAGTGCAAGGTAATGACAGCGCTGGAGAGCTGAGAATGGAGTGTTTAGACTAGTGCTCATTATTATTGAGGTGCTGGAGAGCTGAGAGTGGAGTGTTTAGACTAGTGCTCATTATTATTGAGGTGCTGGAGAGCTGAGAGTGGAGTGTTTAGACTAGTGCTCAGTATTATTGAGGTGCTGGAGAGCTGAGAGTGGAGTGTTTAGACTAGTGCTCATTATTATTGAGGTGCTGGAGAGCTGAGAGTGGAGTGTTTAGACTAGTGCTCAGTATTATTGAGGTGCTGGAGAGCTGAGAGTGGAGTGTTTAGACTAGTGCTCATTATTATTAAGGTGCTGGTAATGACAGCGCTGGAGAGCTGAGAAAGGCGTTATAGACTAGTGCTCTTCATTAAGGTGCTGATAATGACAGCGCTGGAGAGTTAATTGTTTTTGTTAATGAGAAGGGACAGCTCTTGTCTCCAGTATTGGCTCTGCACTGCTCTCAAACTGCTTGGTGGGAGGGCAATAAGGCGTTCATAGGAACCACCATTAAGAGCTCCGGAGATCAAAGGTTAATGTAACAGGAGTTTCGCTTGCCCAAAGTAAAGGTCATCGCTTGTCAGTCTTGCTTAGCGCTAAACACCCCTGGCAGGAAACACGACATGCCTGTGCTTTTATGGAGACGGGGTCAGAGGGCGTAGCTCCCCAGGGACTATTGCACAAACAGCGTCTTTATGAATTGGCTCCAGATATCAGGCCTGATGATCGCTGTTTAAAAAATAAATAGAATTCAACTCTTGAAGAAGAAAGAACATTTACCTGGAGGAAATGCAGTGTGGACTTCATGGTTAGAGCTGAGGGACTGGGAGGGAGGCAGTGTGGTCTAGTGGTTAGAGCTGAGTGACTGGGAGGGAGGCAGTGTGGTCTAGTGGTTAGAGCTGAGGGACTGGGAGGGAGGCAGTGTGGTCTAATGGTTAGAGCTGAGGGACTGGGAGGGAGGCAGTGTGGTCTAGTGGTTAGAGCTGAGTGACTGGGAGGGAGGCAGTGTGGTCTAGTGGTTAGAGCTGAGGGACTGGGAGGGAGGCAGTGTGGTCTAGTGGTTAGAGCTGAGGGACTGGTTGTGATATTGAGTTGTCAATATAGAAATGCTTCAGTGTTCTGCATGTTTTTTAGCTACTACACTTTCAAATGTTCTGGGCTATTATCATATTCACTTTTCTTATTAGTGGGCATCCAGTGCCTTTTCAAATCCCCTGCCTCCCACTAACAATCTTGGTGGCCTTAACCCATGTTTGGAAATGCCACTGAGCCTGATCACTGAACCGTTTGCCTCTTTCCAAACACGCTGTTTGGTTCAGCTTTAAAGACATTAATGGCCCCTAAATGGACTCCCCTTCCTCCTTGATAAGGATGGAAAGTAGTAGAGATGTAGAAACAGATAACAGTCAGCGATCACCTCTGAGCCATTAGCAATTCAAAGACCGGCTGAAGTCCAACATTCGCACTTAGGATACGAGCTGTACAGATGTGGGAGACTGCGAGCCATCTGTTAGTGTCCTTCAGTGCTCTGTGTCCTTTTCTCCTTCTCTCTCCCTCTCCCTCTCCCTCTCCATCTCCCCTCCGTCACCCCCTCTCTCACTTTTCCTTCTGCCAGTTTTAGCGTGTGATTCATTTTCATTGTCATTGTAATCAGGAAGTTAACCAGGCAGAGGCCTGGGTAAATTGTAAATGATCACAGAAAAGCGTTGATTTCATTCAGATCAGGGTGTCACTCCGCCCCTCCCGTCCTGTCTGACGGTCTCGGGTTCCAATCTTCCCTTTGACAGTCGTCAAAATAAAACCCCAAAATAGTAAATGCAATTGTATGTAAATCAGCAAATAGTTTCAGATGGATTACAAGTTCTGTTTCCCAATTACACCTTAGAAAGCAAACAATACTCGTGAGAGCCTCTGACCATGTTTGGGAAGCACACGTCAAGATCTATCAGAGGCCCCTGCCCTTCACTCAAAAGACCGATATTGTGACCATTATCGGGGAAACGTTCCCCAGGACTGCCAATGAGGAAGCGCTTGACGTGGCAATTAGCTGCACCGTTACCCCACGTCACTTCCCTGACATCACCTCAACTGCTAAACTGCAACAAACAAACAAACAACCAGATCGGCTCATAAAACAGGGCAAAGAAGAAAAACTGCAGCTAGACTTTCAACCTCACTGCCTGCGCGGCTAAATGAATGTGATTGTTTTTAAAAATATTTCATTTGAGTTTTGTATGATTGCAATTTAGACAGCAACACCCATTTATTACCGAAAAATACATATATTTACCCTCGTTCTATGGCCTCTATATTTAGCAGCCATGCATGCTGCCAAGCCTGGATCTGAACCATATATCACTGAAAGGCCAAATATTTGCTGACCATAATTCCTTGGGACTGTCTGCCAAGGGATGCTCAAATCAGTCACTTTAACATGAGAGGGAAAAATGCAAAAGTTAAATCGCACAGACGGCAACTTTAAATTGCAGCGCATCAATGTAAAAATACAATGTTTAAATACAGCACACAGGTATAATTATTAGAGAGGGTGGACCTGACACAAAAAAAATCATTTTATTTGTATAAAAAGGTTTAGGTCACAGCAGATTTGGTTTCGGAAAACAATGTCCATTCTCTGTTGTCTTCACTTCGCACCCTTATTCTACGGATGCTTCAGGGTTATAGTAGCTATCTGTCGCTATCCTCAGATTACTGTCTCCCTGGTTGGATCCCCTCCCTATCAGTCTTTGTTATACGCTTTCTGAAATCATAGGGGTCTCTTTAATTGATCATAGCCCGGTAGATCGATGCTTTTGTTAGGCTTTTTATAATGAACGTACTGTAAAAACCTGACCAGACATACACAACACAAATGACTGGGCAAATGAAAAGAACTGATACATGCATGTCTTGACGAATATCATATGAAAGCTGCAGGTCTCTTCAATAGAAACAACTGCTGATGTTTTGGTCACTGACTGCAAAGCGAAGAGCTGAAACACTGGACTGTGATAGCAGAGCAGGGAGCTGCTGTACAACAGCGCCCAGCAAGACACCACAGCAACTTTTATTTACTAGTTAGTGGAGCTGATTTGCTAAATAATGCAAGACACCTTGATAGGAAAAGACGAGGTTTGGCAGCAGTACAAACCCAGGAATTCATCCTTACTAAAGTCTGAAGAGTTTCTACGCTCTGGGTGCATGAATTATTTGGTGTCGTAACACTGATTGTGCATTAGACTAAATATTCATTCTTAATGCTTTCTGCTAAATACCATCGCCTGATGTAGCTCATATACAGTATGGTGGAACTAAATGTGCTTGAGCTCTGTGAGGCGTCTGTATGAGGATCCCTGCGGCCCCACACACTTCCAAGAACCGCTAGCCTACTGGGTCCACCGCTATTAATAAATCTACCACAGTTTAATATTTCATTGTGTTGATGGAATGCATCTGCGCTGCTCCATGATGCAAACGTTATTCCACATACTAAGTGACTTCATTTCAATTAGTGTTACAAATTTAATTAGGCCCAACAATAAAGTTAATTGCAGTTTGTTAGTTTGTTTTTTTCCCTCATTTCTGCCTTTGCGTTTCCACTTGATTACTAAATTGTCTCTCTCTTTATTTATTCTTTGGGAGTAATGTTCTTTTTGAATTGTAATTGAAATTGTTCTGCCTCACGCAGTGCTCAGTAGCAGGGGGGTGCTCAGGGCGAAGCTGCTTCTGTTTTTAGTTGATCTCTGCTGTTTTTTCATGCTGCACCTCCATGGGCGTGCTTGGAAATGGGTTTCAGTTGGTTGAGTTTCTGTAGTTAAAGTGGGCATTGTACTGTAGTGTCTGTCTAGTGTCTGTCTGTCACTCCTCATGGTGTCTTTCTGTCTGTCACACTCCACATGGTGTCTGTCTGTCACACTCCACATGGTGTCTGTCTGTCACACTCCACATGGTGTCTGTCTGTCACACTCCACATGGTGTCTGTCTGTCACACTCCTCATGGTGTCCATCTGTCTGTCACACTCCACATGGTGTCTGTCTGTCACACTCCACATGGTGTCTGTCTGTCACATTCCACATGGTGTCTGTCTGTCACACTCCACATGGTGTCTGTCTGTCACACTCCACATGGTGTCTGTCTGTCTGTCACACTCCACATGGTGTCTGTCTGTCACACTCCACATGGTGTCTGTCTGTCACACTCCACATGGTGTCTGTCTGTCACACTCCACATGGTGTCTGTCTGTCACACTCCACATGGTGTCTGTCTGTTACACTCCACATGGTGTCTGTCTGTTACATTCCACATGGTGTCTGTCTGTCACATTCCACATGGTGTCTGTCTGTCACATTCCACATGGTGTCTGTCTGTCACACTCCACATGGTGTCTGTCTGTCACACTCCACATGGTGTCTGTCTGTCACACTCCACATGGTGTCTGTCTGTCACACTCCACATGGTGTCTGTCTGTCACACTCCACATGGTGTCTGTCTGTCTGTCACACTCCACATGGTGTCTGTCTGTCACACTCCACATGGTGTCTGTCTGTCTGTCACACTCCACATGGTGTCTGTCTGTCACACTCCACATGGTGTCTGTCTGTTACATTCCACATGGTGTCTGTCTGTCTGTCACACTCCACATGGTGTCTGTCTGTCACTCCACATGGTGTCTGTCTGTCTGTCACATTCCACATGGTGTCTGTCTGTCACACTCCACATGGTGTCTGTCTGTTACATTCCACATGGTGTCTGTCTGTCTGTCACACTCCACATGGTGTCTGTCTGTCACACTCCACATGGTGTCTGTCTGTCACACTCCACATGGTGTCTGTCTGTCACACTCCACATGGTGTCTGTCTGTCACACTCCACATGGTGTCTGTCTGTTACACTCCACATGGTGTCTGTCTGTTACATTCCACATGGTGTCTGTCTGTCACATTCCACATGGTGTCTGTCTGTCACATTCCACATGGTGTCTGTCTGTCACACTCCACATGGTGTCTGTCTGTCACATTCCACATGGTGTCTGTCTGTCACACTCCACATGGTGTCTGTCTGTCACACTCCACATGGTCAACACGATCATTTTTTTTTATTTTACACCTATCTTCACTTTTATCATTTTTTTATGCTGTAGCCTGTAAATTTGGTTCAGTGGTTTTATGGGCAAAAAAAAAGCAGCACTCTGCATTTTCCTCTGGCTAAGTATATATTCAGGCCAACAAGTAGCTTACTGTATACGATATGTTTTGTAAAGCACGCAATCACATGGTTTTGAGAATATTCTCTATTTAATTATCTATATTTTACTGTATTTAATAGGCTAAATTTGCTGTTAACATGTACCAAACAAAAATGTGCACAGAAGCCCTGTTTGTGTGGCTCTGGAGAAACTTAAAAGAGATCCTTATCGCTGACACCATCATTACCAATTATTCACATAAACAAGCTGCTTAACCCAGCTTCTACCCAAGAGGATCCCTCGGAATGTAAAGCCAGTGTCTCCGTCTGGGGCTGCGTGCTTGTTATTCTGTTCCTGGAATAACCCAGCACAGCTCCCTAGCTTATAGAGATGACAGTCTGCGGGTTATATTGTCCACCGGAAGTCGGCTTTTAAACCAGTCAGTCAATATCTGTTTTATTAAACCTGTGGTGTGAGGGGGCAATAGCTTTTTGATTATTGCCTGATAAGTGACATCAGAGGGAAAGAGATCTTTGACTTTTGACCGCCTGAGTGACTATTAGGCTGACGCGCTAACCATTTTTGGCCATGTGACACACTGTATTAGCCAATAAGGATGTGATGTCTTGTAAGGGTTTAAGTACAGCTAGTACCCCTAGGGTGCTTTATTTGGAATGAGATCAGCTATATTTTACTCCATTGTACTCAGTCCCTCTGACAGAGAGAATAGAAGGTTTCTATTG
Source organism: Acipenser ruthenus (assembly GCF_902713425.1). Taxonomy (NCBI): domain Eukaryota; kingdom Metazoa; phylum Chordata; class Actinopteri; order Acipenseriformes; family Acipenseridae; genus Acipenser; species Acipenser ruthenus. The sequence continues at coordinate 39,902,009 of NC_081199.1, read as the reverse complement.
TATTACTGTATAAACTGGAAGATCTAGATACAGCATGTACCTCCCGCCCCAGACACACACACACACATGCAAATAATCCAGACTGAGGTCTATTTTAATAATGTAAAGAGTGAGGGACATACAGAGACTCACACACACACAAATAATCCAGACTGAGGTCTATTTTAATAATGTAAAGAGTGAGGGACATACAGAGACTCACACACACACAAATAATCCAGACTGAGGTCTATTTTAATAATGTAAAGAGTGAGGGACATACAGAGACTCACACACACACAAATAATCCAGACTGAGGTCTATTTTAATAATGTAAAGAGTCACACACACAGACACACACACACACTTGTAAACACACACGCACAGACAGACAGACAGACAGACACACACACACGTAAACAGAGATACACACACACACACACAGACCCTTCACTGTGTTTGTGTTCGTACGATACCCTCAGCTCAGCTATAAACAAACGCGACATGCTTTTCCACTTTTCAAATGGTCCTGCAAGGCTATAAATGAAAAATAAAGGTGGCAGATAAAATAAAATCCTGTAAATCATAACTTCACAGGGGCACTGGTCATGACAGCACTTTATTTTATTTAGTAAAAATTAAAAAAAGATGAAATAAACACACACACACAAACTGACACACACACACACAAACTCTGACACGCACACACACACACACACACACACAAACTCTGACACGCACACACACACACAAACTGACACACGCACACACACACACAAACTCTGACACACACACACACACAAACTCTGACACACGCACGCGCACACACACACAAACCCTTTTTTTCTGATACAAGTGATGTTTATTTGGTGTTTCTCTCTGTCAGGAATGACATCGTTGGACAGTAATTTATGACAAAGCTTCTTTTTTGTTTTTTTTCACATAAATAAATCTTATGATTTATTACAGGGGAAGCAGTGCAGCAGAATGTATTTATTTCTGTGTCTGGCTAGCTCGCTTCATATGAAAGGAATAACTTTATGTTGTAATGAAACCAGAGAGATAGAAACAAGTAGCACGCACTGTAAGAGCACTGCTGACCCCTGCTGCTCAATCGAGGTACATGCAAATGGGTCTGGCCCCTGTGCCTTGGGGTTCTGTACCCGGCTTCAATCCCCTCAATGCTTAGGTACATAGTCAAAAGGGTAGAGTACAAAGAGGTTATGATGAGGTTGTAGAACTTATCCAGTACAATGCACTAGTGAGACCGCTTTTCGAATACTGTACTGAATTCTGGCCACTGTATTAACAGAAATACATTGTGTCCCTGGAGCCAGTCCAGCGAAGAGCAGCCAGACTAATCACACTCATTTAAGGTTAACCCCCAGCCAATACTTTAAGCACAGTACAGAAACCAGGACCAGAAGACACCGCAGGAAATTGTGTGGAGATAGACTTAGGAGGGTAGGAGTCGCTTCTTCACACAGAGAGTGGTGAGGGGATGGAATGGGCTTCCTAGCCATGTTGTTGATGCTGATGGGCCACATGGCCTCCTCTCATTCTTTATTTCCTTCTGGTCTTCTGTTCAGTGCCTCTGGAGCCCCTGCCTGGGTTCACAGTGAGTGGGATAATCTGGAAGGGATTCGGAGAACTGGAACTACTGACCTTTCAATGCTGGGGTGGCACTGACCCCTATCTCCACTCCACTGTGATGATAAGGCATGGCTTATTTAATTGAGTACCTCTAAGGTCAGAAATTAACTATAATCACCCTTACTGTAATTACACCTGCTTCATGTTTTCATTTTGCTTTTAAATAGCATGTGATTTTGCATTGCATGTTATAATGGCTTGGCATCTTGGCCCATTGAATTTAATGGAGAGTCAAGGGCTGGACATGAACCCCAAACCGGACTCGTCAAAGACGAACCTTTTATGCTGATGTCAGTATTATTAACTGATCTGCCACGAGGAGGAGGCCCGTTACAATGTCATTTGAAGAGGGATATTTAATGTAAAATTAGTAAGACTAAGTGGAAAAACGTTTAGACCAATGATCTTTGAGGGTGGTCAAGGTCATACAGGTGGGTCTTGCACATTATCACTGGTCCTCTTTTAAATACATTTTCTTAATAAACAGCTGCTTGTGCATTACTATAAGGAAAAAAAACAATTCTGGATATCGTTTATGAATTAGGATTACAATTTCTCATTTTATGTTAATTCACATAAATCACAAAATAGAAAAAAATAAAGTAGAAAATTTAAAAGAAAATAACACAGAAAGGCATACGCCCTAAGTAAGAGACGCATACAGTATATTTGCATGTTAATAAAATATGAATCTAAGTAAAGACAGATGCCATCATTTGCATACCACAGATTATAAAACGTGCTGAGTTGATAAGAATTAGATTTGAGATACTCGCAGCCAGGATTAAGCAACGCTTTCTTTTCACAGTCTATTTAACAAATGCATTCTGATTCGCTTTACACGAGAAGCCCCTTAGCAGGCTCCACCTTGACTCAGTTCACAGTGAGCTGCGCAGGGATGCACATCTGGAAATAAATGCATCATTAGGTTCTGGATGAGGTTTCAGCCTCACTTCACCACTGTGCTGCTGGAACAATCCCACAAGGCTCTCTGCCTGCCTCCAGGACACACTCACACACTCACACACACACACACCTCCTTGCAAGTAGATGGCTGGAGGCCTTGAGCACCCGGCCGACCAGACAGATACCAGCCTTCCCTCATTCCCCTCCATTGCCCCCCAGACACAGAGAGGCGAGTGTGCTGTACAGGCTCCGCATAGGTAAGCATTGCAAAGCATAGAGAGGTATGGTAAAGCATATTAAAAAAAAACCATGTCAAACCATGGTAAACTATGGTAAATGCCTAGTATAACCATGGGAAAAGCATGGGGGAAACTACACAATGACTGTGCAGATTTACTATGGTAAATGACATTATTAATATAATGGCAAACTAATTTAGACTCCTGCCTTTCTTTTGTCTCAGTCAGTCCCACTCAATATGAACATCTTTTAGGACCTGGTCTCTCTATATATACTTGTGTATATAGATAGATAGATAGATAGATAGATAGATAGATATGATATGATATTCAGACCATTTTAGTAACTCCCTTTGGGGGTTGCAATGATTCCACTGTCATCTTCTTTCTTCCTCTTCTTCTCTTCTCCTTCTCCTTCTCCCTGTCATTATCATTACTAAACTGGCTCTGTAAATTCCTATGTTATTGACTGCATAAAAGCAATACTCCCCAGCACAGCCATCATTACCATTACCAGATGAAGTTGTGAAATGAGCATTTCTAGAGCTAGGAGAGCGGCATGAGAACCTTGCTGGAAATACAAACTGTGTTAAACTGTGCTTCCCTTTCTCATATTGGGTCTGCTTCCGGGTTCTCAATCAATCCAGCGCCGAACACTTTCGAAGAACCGCAGACCCTTTCGGCACGCATAGGGAAGCAGATCTGCTCGGGATCAGAGTTGATCCCAAAGTAACCTGCTCCAGTCTTGTGGTTTTCTTGTAGCTGACTGGACGCAGCTGGGGGGGGGAGGTGGGGGGGTATTAAACACACTCTGCAGAGAAGCTAATGATGTGCTTGAGCATTAACAGGTTGTCATTAGTGCAGCATCTGCTCTCATTACACTTAATTATTGAGCCACTTTGTTTTCCAAGGAGGTGTCTGCTGAAATTTAGCGTACTCTTAATTAAACTGCTCTTCCAACTCCCTGGAAGCCCATCGCCAGCCCCCGGGCGGAGACGTAAAGATACCATTAGGATGTTTGTTTCCAGTTCATGTGTTCAAAGATGGAATTGTTATAGAAAAACAAGATTTCAGGTAGCAGGTGTCAGGCTAACATACACACACCCACACTCGCACAAAAACACACACACACACACACACATAGCCACACTGTAGTCTCCTGCTCCTTCCCCAGACTGGATTAGCTGCAGTCAAATCCCAGTGTAAATAAGTGCTGACTCTGGAGTCTAATAAGTAGCACTGGGCATATGGCATAGTAATAAGACCACTTAGGCAATACCTTTCACACAACACTGGGGACAGATTTCCTGTGGTTTAAAGGTATTTTTAAAGTTCCCACACAAAGAACCGTCGAGTCTTCCTACAGATCAACACTCACTTTCATTCTTTTGTTTTTAAAAGTCGATTCTGATCCTTTAAAAGACATGGTTAGAGTCCACACACACACAGATACATGAGGAAGGGCTGCAGTGAGAGACATGGTTAGAGTCCATACACACACACAGATACATGAGGAAGGGCTGCAGTGAGAGACATGGTTAGAGTCCATACACACACACAGATACATGAGGAAGGGCTGCAGTCAGAGACATGGTTTAGATGGGGGAGAGGGTGACTGCACATTTCATTATGTATGGAGCAGCTGAACCATCTACAGTACCTGGTTGTGCCGGACAGCTTGGATCCATATAGAGGGATAGTTATTAGAACTCATACCCCGAAATCTCATCTCACCAGCAGGGCTCAGCAGGACAGGACCCCTCAAACCACAACCAACAGCTAAACCACGCTGCAAAGAGCCAAGCTCTTCTGAATTCATGGTTTAGAGATTTGAATCTCCTTCACCATGAGGGGTTTGAATCTGTAATGGCAGTGCAGCGCACAACAGTGCCTGTTACACACGCATCAGAGGAACTGAAACAAGCAGGGCACGCAGGGTCACAGAACAGGTATGACACGAATGCATTGTTGCACTGGAGCTTTGTGTTGTTCTCGTCTTTCCACAGCTCATTACTGAAAGCTGCCGCTCATTAATCTGAGAAGTCATGGTCGCTTTAACCAGCAACAGCGTGACTCATAACCCCAGGCAGGGTTTTAGTTGCTCTTCGTCTTTATTAGCCAAAACATGAATAAGTCTACTGTTTATATTTTTATTGCCAGTTCAAAGTGTAAATTCCATAATAGCCATTTTTACTGCTCAATATTTTGTAACAAAAAGTACTTTCAGGTTAATAAATCAAATTGCAGCCGGGTTTATTGCCTGTAAAGAACAGCGACAAGTCGTTTGCTTATAGGGTGGGAATGAGTGCCCTTGTGCACTGCTGTTTAATTTGGATTTCATTGTTACAATAACTGACAGTGCCCTTGTTAGGTTTTAACTCCAAGTAAACACAGGAGCTGGTGGGAATAGCACTCCTCAATATACAGCTCAGTAAACTTTACTGCAACAGTAAAAAAAATAACAAAATAAACATTTTATTGAAGCAATTTTTTTATTTTGTAAAGTGGCCTCAGTATACTCGGTGCAATGTGTCTTCCATTCAGTTTTAATGAAACACTGGTTACTCGTCTTGTTCTTAGCTGTGTTACAATTGCTGCTGCTGATGCTGCAGTATTTTGATGTTTGTTATTTTAAACTAGGCTTTAGAATTCACAGTAAACAGAATGATTTACTAGTTCTACAACTTCGCCAGCTTTTTCTTTTTTTATTCAGTTACAGTTTATTCGAAAAATAAAAAAATAACTAATAATAAATCACAGAACCTCTATAGTAAGGCTGTAATTCACTTGTGTGGATGATCCAGTGAGCAGAATCCCTTGAGGGAATTACAGCATTGTAATGTAAAGTACAACAAAGCTGTTTTCCTCTTGTGGTACCCTTTATTGGATCATTTGAATATATCTAAGTATAAAAACTTGCTTTCAAGACCACAAAGACCTCTTCCTCTTCTTCTTCTTTTCTTCTTCTTGTACAGTATTATGGGCTGGCACGGCTTATCCTAATTTACAGCCCATTTCCAGACATCATAATAATAGAAATCTAATAATAATAAAATACCAAGTGAAAGCATTTTATTTTCCTCATGCACACAAAGCTACATACAGTAGATCAATACCTCAGGTCATATTGACCCGATACTGTCGACCAGTGCTTAATTTGAGCCGCATCCTGTCGGAACAGGATCCGGCACCTCTTGAGATTTTACTTTTTTTGTTCCGGCACCTAATTTGCCCGGATCCGGTACCTCTCGGGGCATGATTTATTATTTTTTCCACTGTTTGCACTGTAAACATTCTAATAAAAGCGATCAGAGGTAAAGTTGCCTCTGCCTCCTCGTTATTTCTCCCGTCCCCCAGTAAAAGCGCATCCTATGCTGCCACACCGATTCCAGACCTGCTCTCTTATTTGTACATAGCGGTTATGGGGCGGGCCGGCAAGGTAAGTAACTGGTCTTGAAACAGTGGTGGTCAGCTAGTGAGAGGTCCCTACGTGATCACGTCACATAGCCTAGGCTAGTCGTCGCTACTGAATTTGAAACGTGTCGAGGGGAAAGGAAAGCCAAATCAGAAATGAGGGGGAAACTGCTCCTGATGGCGATGCCTTAGCTAATCCCGTCAGTTCAGCATCCCCACCGGCACGTCCTCCACTCGCTAGCAGGGACGGGGTCGGGGAGGACTAGTGATGGGCAGTTCGATTATTTTTAGTGACTCGATTCATTTGATTCAGTTCAGTTTGGTGAATCGATTCATTTTGTTCATTTGATTCACTGATTCAATGACACAAAACCAATCAATATAGACCGCATTAAGATTGTTTACGTAGGTTTATTTGAACCGGAAAGAACGAGTCGTTCACGAACTGCACATCACAAAAGCGAGGGAGAATCTATATTTGGTTGACTTGGTTCATAAGCATTAAATTAAATATATAAGAAATAAATAAATAAATAATAATAATAATAAAATATAGTTTAACAAAATAATAATAATATATATTTAGAATCCTGGAGATAACATAACAGTTTGAACCGTTAGCATTGTTTAGCCATCAGTAGCAATCTAATCTAATCTAATTTAATTTAATTTAATTTAATCTTTAAAAACAATAGTCAATTGAATTTCTTATGTGTTTTTTTTTTTTCTATACATTTGGAGTCACCCATTGTTTTTCACAACAACAAAAAAGAGAGACTCGAACGAGTGGTATTTGTGGAACTAATCCGTGGTATTTATTCAGCACATAGCAAAACGCTGTTTGCCCAATTCATCTTCTATCCAGTAAATCTTTGGGATTAGTCATGTAATCAATCACACGTTGAAGAACACCCATAACCGCAACGTATTTTATAAAAACAAAGTTTAAACGTGTATATATTTAGTATTTTTTAGTGTTTAACACAGTAAAATAACATTTAGAAAATGTATATTTAATGTGCGTGTAAAATATAATAGACGTTTAAGAACGTCATCCGTTAGAATGTGTGCAATATCCCCCTAAAAGGTTGTTGTATCGTAGCTGATACGTGTCACCTTGTGGACTAAGGTGAACCGCCGTCATTATTAAATTATAAAATATTTAACCGTAGTTGTAAATCGTCATGTATAAAATACATTCATTCCTCAAGGTCAAATATGTAATCACAAGTTATATAATTAAGCCTTGGGTACAATAACGTTACAATACCAGTAGATGTTTGTATTTATTTATTTTGGAAATGAGGCGTATATCTCAATTATTATTATTATTATTATTATTATTATTATTATTTAGTAATTTGGCTGACTTTACTCAAGATGACTTAGAAGTATTAATCATAGGGAGGGATGAAACTAGCAAAAGAGTGGGTGGAATGTACAGTAACGTCCTCTGCCTCCGACGTGAAAAAACAACAAAGAGCCCTCAGAAAAAGGTTTTTGAACATGCCCAAACCAAGGCCCATTTAGCGGCAGCAAGCATTGTAGCCAAGGCTAAAGATGACACCTTAACACGGGTTATAGTTACATTGTCTGGCTACATTGGGTTTGTCACTCCCCCTCTGGCTCACTATGTGTTCCGGGACCTCCCGATTTACAAATTAAGCACTGCTGTCGACCCAGGGGACTTTTTCGACCTGAAAAAAGAAACAAGGCCCAGGGGTCACAAATGGAGATTAGATAAAGGGGCATTCAGAACAGAAAACAGGAGGCACTTTTTTACACAGATAATTGTGAGGGTCT